>NW_027203715.1:22259713-22484713 GCF_024711535.1 Dipodomys merriami | reverse complement strand
AAACTATTGTTATTACAGTTGTTACTGTTATCATTAGTATTGTTATTACTGTTGTTTTTACTGTTATTATTGTTGTTGTTATTGTTACTGGTGTTACTATTGTTATTGCTCTTGTTAGTATTATTATTACTGTTGTTATTGTTACTATCACTGTTGTCACTATTGTTATTACTGTTGTTATTACTGTTATTGTTACTGTTGTTACGGTTATTGTTACTATTATTATGACTGTGGTTGTTACTATTGTTATTACTATATTATTACTATTATTACTGTTATTTTTTACTATTGTTATTATTACTGTTGTTATTATTACTGTTGTTATTACTGTTGTTATTACTATTGTTATTACTGTTATTGTTACTATTGTTATTACTGTTATTGTTGTTGCTATTATTTCTATTGTTCTTGCTATTATTACTGTTATTGTTGTTGTTATTGTTACTCTTATTACTACTGTTATTACTTTTATGGTTGTTATTGTTATTATTATTACTCTTGTTGTGACTATTATTGTTGTTGTTGCTATTATTAACACTATTATTACTGCTGTTATTATTACTGTTATTGTTATTATTACTGTTGTTGTTATTGTTGCTATTATTGCTATTGTTGTTATTAGTGTTATTGTTACTGTTGTTATTGTTACTGTCATTGCTGTTATTGTTACTATTATTACTACTGTGGTTGTTGCTATTGTTATTACTATTGTTATTCCTGTTATTATTACTGTTGTTGTTGTTATTCAGTTTATATTATTTTTTGGGTCTAGTCGTGGGGCCTGAACTCTGGGTCTGGGTGCTGTCCCTCAGCTCTTCAGCTCAAGGCTAGCACTCTACCACAGCACCACTTCTGGCTTTTTTCTTTTTACTTATGTGGTGCTGAGCAATCGAACCCAGGGCCTCAGGCATGCAAGGCAAGCGCTCTACCACTAGCCACCTTCCCAGTCCCCAGAGGGTTTTAATAAAGCAAGCCTTAAGGAAGAAAGATAACATGAAGTGACAACTACAGAAATTCTACAGAGATGACACCTTTCACATTTCTGTCTTCCTTCTCTTCTCATACTTCAGAAAGCATTGACTAACATTATAAATATACTGCAATTATAAGTTAAGGATCAGTGTTTTTTTTTTCAACCTGAAGCCTTTTTTCCATGATTCTTGACATAAACTTTTTGGGAGATTTTTTGGATTGTGATGGGATTCCACCCAAAACAAAGCCATGTATATCAAGAAAGTCAATATTTTCAACTCAGAGTACTAAACAAAAGAGGGAGAAAATTAAATTAAGGTTAGCAATATGTCAAGCACAAATATACACAATATCAAGATATCTTGAAATTGTATAGTTTTACTGGATAAAGTGGCTCAAACCTGCAATATTATCTACTTAGAAAACATAGATTAGAGTATTGCAGTTCCAGGCAAGCCCAGACAAAAAAAAGAAGTTTCAGAAACTCTAACCATTTGCTGGGTGCAATGTGTTTTGCTTGTGTTAGGAGGACCGCAGTCCAAGCAGGCCCAGGCATAGTGATACTACCTCAAAATAAGCAACCAAATTACAATCTGCTGGTATGGCAATAAAAGAGATGCTGTTTCACAAGTATAGGATTTTGGGTTCAATCATCCAGTATTCCTAGGCATTTAAGTGTGTGTCAGGGTAAGAATTTGGCATGTCTGAGGTCAAGACTTCATAATCATTTTACAAGCTCTAATAAAACCTTTGCCTCTTTTGTTATTTTTTTTAAATATAGCATAACTTCCATGCCCAAACCAAATAATTTCCTATTAGAGATTTTCTCCTATCCATTAAGTAATATATTATGTGTTGGATACTGTCCTACTGAAATCACACTAAAGATCAAAAACCCATTGCCTTAGAAAGTGACTGCATTGGGAAAGAGAATCTCAAAGGTAGCATTTAAGTTGAACTCTCTTCCAAGAGAAGCAGAAGGCCTTGAATATTCCAAGGAAAGAGGACTCAGAAGGAGCCAACTCTGATCTTGGAGTTTTAGTTCCACCAACTCAGAGGGAATGTATTTACAGTGTTAATGCTACCCAATCTGTGGTAGTTTATTATTACAATTACTAGCAAACATGTGGAATCTATAAGACATGAAAAGTCATTGACTCTTGGGGTCCATGACTCAAATTTATAATCCTAATGATTAAGAAGGATGAGACTTGGGGGATAATGGTTTTCAGAATGGTAGGAAAATTCATGAGGTTCTATCTCCAATTAACTTCAAAAATTTCTGGGCTGGAGACATGGTTCAAATGGTAGACTGACTACTGTTAGCAAACTGAGCATGAGTTATATTCAAGCCCCAAATTGGGATAAAGAACTTGTCCTTAGAATAATACTATGAGAAACAGAATTATGAATAGGAAAGCAGAAACAAAAGAAATAAACGTATTCATACAGACAAGGCTTCCCAAAATGAAATATGGCTTAAACTGTAATATTTAGGGTTTTCCTCCTATACAGTAGAAATAAATGGTATTTTGATTTGACAAAACTAAAGTGTAAAACTGTATGCAATAAATAATCACATTACTTTTATGTTTCCATAATTTAAATTTCCTACAAAGTTATAGAATAGTGTAGCTTTTGAAAATAAAGCAATGTTGCACTTTCAAATATGATTATATATCCTTGCAAGTGTTGTCTAAAACTGATCTACACTGAAATGATTGCCATTGGTATCTTTCTCAAGATTCCAAATGTTTATACTTTCAGCTGACCTTCCACAAAACTCATACACCAAAAATAACTTTTTAGTTTGTTCATGCAATCATAGGAATATAAACATATGTGTCAAAATGTTAATTACCTTAACCTGCTGTCATTAATGTAATATAACTAATACAATTAAGTATATACCTTAAGGAAAATAAGATTCTTCCTTCTAAATACATGCTTGCAGGCACACACACACACACACACACACACACACATATTTACCACTCTGACTCAGGTTAGATTCCTGACATTGGGTATCAGACACTTATCTAATAATCAACCTTTCCTGCACAGATATAAAATATATTCATGTCCCGACCCGCAGGACGTCAACGAGGGCAGTGAACCTAAGCGAGAAGGAATGAAGGGACAAGAGACACGAAGAAGGACAGCAAGACAAGGATTCTGATCAAGCTGCCAAATTTTATTTTTTCACACTGGGGTATTTATATGCTTAGAATAAGGAAGCTTTTTCATTGGGCGTAGGAGCTGCAGGATGCTTGCTTAGGGCAGTGAAAAGGTGGTTGTTAGCAGCTACCGGGTGTTTGTATGGGGGGTGAAAAGGTGGTCGTTAGCAGCTACTAGGGGGTGAAAAGGTGGTTGTTAGCAGCTACCGGTATTTGTATGGGGCAGGATGAAAAGACCAGATTCTGTGAACAGCCTCCTGATGTTCCAGTGAGATAGTCAAGCCTATCATGCAGATAGACTCCCTGCAGGGCTCTCCACACATTCATACTTCCACAATACAAAAATACCAGATCATTCAAAATAATGAAAATAATTAAAGAATCACCCAGCTCCTGTACCATCTACGCCCTGATTTCATTCATTTATGTCAATACATTTTTCATATCATAATTAAAATATTTTTGAGTCTCTCATTAGCAGACAAAAATGTTATCATACAATAGAAAATGTAAGTAAAATTACTTTTCCCTGGGTAATCTTTTATATATATTATCAAAGACTTCGGTTTCCTTGTAGAGTCTGCTTCTGGCATTTTGCCCTAATGTCTAATATTAAATTACAAAGGACATGCCATATTCCTCAGTTCATTTTTCCTAAAGGTTATGCTATGGAGTTGAATCTGATTTGCTTGCTTATTCTAAATTAAATTTTCTCAACAACTTGAATTATTGTTTATGTTACTCCTAAACCATTTGAAATATCAAAAAGAACTGGAAATTCACTTTGACAATGATTTGTGAATGGCAACAATGCTTGTGGATGGAATGAAGGACTTGAATGATCTAGAGTTCCTTAAAAATGGCACTGTTATTTAAAGGGCTGATCATTTAGTAAGCTTTAAAGTGTGGTCTTCTTATTATCTAAGAAGATAAAAGTATGCTTTTCATCACATTTTTGCCTTCAAAGCACTAAAATTATTTCCTTTGTACAGTTCAGGCCCAGCTACTACTGCAGTGAAACCCACAAACAACAGCACAGCTGTGTTAGCTGCTCTAGAATTTGAAATTTTCTTCCAGTAGGCCTAGTGATTTGAGCCCAGATTCATGGGATAGTCACATAATCTACAGTTACAAATCACCACAATATACAAAGACTACATGCAAAATGAGGTTCAATTTTTTTCTTTGTTGTTTTCTTTTTGTCTTATTGATTGTCTTTTAAGGAGCTAGGAGCTGTGTATTTCTCATTATTGTTGATGTGACTTAAATAAATTACCAGATTTTTCAAATAAAATAAAGAGATAAAAAATACATATTTAGTCACAAAATACAGCTAAACATTTGAGTGATTTTTTTAATTCTAGTCCTGTTCTCAGTTATCTTCATATAATGTCGAGGTGAGTCAAGCATATGTATAAATTGACATGTATAAGCACACAGAACTCTGGAATCTTTAGATTTTGATTTCTATATCAACTTCACCTAGAAAAGAAAATTATCACTCGGTTCATGTCTTAAGTAATCTACTTAATACGAGTTTTAATCATTTTTTTTCTTTTAAAATAAATTTTTGCCAGTCCTGGGTTTTATTTATTTTTCTTTCTTTCTTTATTATTTTTTAAATTGTGAAAATACCATACAGAGGGGTTACAATTATATGGGCAATGTAATGACTACATTTCATATCAAGCATTGTTGCCTCCTCCTTTGTTTCCCCTTCCCATTCCTTCCAATCTCCTCGTTGGTATAATTTGTGGAGGGGAAGGGAAAAATAAATTGTTTAAATAGGGATACAGGTGGACCCATTGCAACAATGAGATGTACAAGATGTTATGTCGAAAAACCAACTTTACAAGTTTTATTAATTTTATCAATAGATCTCATAATCTATGGAATTGATGCATTGCATAAGTATTTGATTTATTATTTCCACTGAATTAATATTACATTTATTTTATTTTTTTGCACATGAAATAATTACATTCTTGAGGATATAACATCCCTGTTTTTCATTTTGGTTGCCAAAGTGGAAGTATTAGACATTTTGAAATTTTAAATTTAAATTTGAACCTTCAAATTTCACTAGGACGCCGGGCACTGGTGGCTCACGCTTGTAATCCTAGCTACTCAGGAGGCTGAGATCTGAGGATCGCGGTTCAAAGCCAGCCCGGGCAGGAAAGACCGTGAGACTCCTATCTCCAATAAACCACTAGAAAACCGGAAGTGGTGCTGTAGCTCACATGGTCGAGCACTTGCCTTGAGCTGAAGAGCTGAGGGACAGTGCCCAGGCCCAGAGTTCAAGCCCCACGACTGACAAAAAAAAACAAAAACAAAAACAGAAAAAACAAATTTCACTAGGACTTGAATTGTGTTACTTACAACTTTAATGTTAAAATAAAGAGCATTATTAAATAGAAAGCAACATTATAAGTTATCACACCTTAATCCCTGAATTGACTTAATGATAAAAAAACAATTATATTTATATAACATGCTGTATATACTCAAACTATGAGATACAGAAACAGAAGACTTCTTTTTTTGTTTTGGTTTGTTGTTCTGTATAGTTTGTGATGATTCTGTCTTCTTTACCTTATGCCTAGTGTATTCATTGTACGTCTTCAGGAAAGTGGGGGGTGGGCACAGAGCTTTAGGGAAAAGGGTGAAAAATTGCAGCAGTAGAGTTCATTGAACATTGATAAAAGTGAACTATTTAACACATGGATGGGGACAGGACAAATGAGGGAACTGAAGACATTTCATAAAAGGAAATGTACTCATTACTTGACTCATGTAATTGCAATTCCTCTATAAATCACCTTAATAATAACAACAGAGAATTTTTTAAGGTCAAACAGAATGTTGCTTGTTAGAATTCTAGATTTTTTTTGTTCACTGATTTGAGCTGGTTGAGTCTATCTCTGAAAATAGCTACATTGACATTCATTGGGTGAATTGTGAGCTACTAGTATATAAAAGTCAATTATGATTGCTTGTATGTTTTTTGAGACTCTGATTTATTTACTTCTTTAATTTGTCTACAGGTTTTTGGTTGGGCTTGTTCCTGTTTTTCAAAAGACCTATTGGTGCATAATTAGTGCGGATTCAAGATTGTTCTAATTTATTGCTGTACATACTCAAAGCTATAAATTTTCTTCTGAGTATTGCCTGTGCCCTCGTGTCCCAGGGAAGGTAGTATTTTGTGTGTTCACTTCCACTGAATTCCATGAACCTTGGAACTGACCTCCATATCTCTTCAGTGACTCACTGATGATTTAGCAATGTGTTATTCAGTCTCTGTGAGTTTCAGAATTTTCTGTAATGCCTTTTGATGTCAAGACCTAATTTGGTCCCATCATGGTTTGACAGGATACAAGGAGTAATTTCATTTTTACTTTTGAATTTTCACAGATTTTCCTTGTGATCTAAGATATGACCTATTTTGGAGAACATTCCATGGGCTGCTGAGAGGGATATATATTGCGATGCTGCTAGGTGAAATATTCTGTAGATATCTATTAGGTATAGCTTGTCATTGCAGTTATTTAGGTCTGAAGTTTTTTTGGCTAAGGTTTTACCTGGATGGCCTGTCCAGTGGTAAGAATGATGTGTTCAAGCAACCAACAATGTGTTTGGATGCATGCATATTTTTAGGTTAAGTAATATTTGTCTGATGAATTTGGGAGCTCTAGGATTCAGGGCATTGATATTTAGAATTGTAATATCCCCATGATGGAGAGTTGTCTTTATCAATATTTAATGTCCTCCTTTGTCTCTTTTTACTTTCATTCCACTTTTAATTTAAAGCCTATTTTGTCTAATATTTGTATAGCTACTCTGGCCTGTTTATGAAGTCCATTTTTAATTTGTAAAAATGATGTACAGAAGGGTTACAATTACATAGTCAGATATTGAGCACCTTTCTTTTGAATAGTGTCACTTCTTCCCTCATGTTCTCCCAGTTTTTCCCTTTCAACCTCCCTCCCCCATAAGTTGTATAGTTCATTTTCAATGTAGTGTCTATTGAGTAGCACTGCTACATTTGTTGACCCTTTGTCCCACCATTTCTGTGTTTCCCCTTGCCCTTTCCAAACTTACATATAAAACCAAAGGTACAGAAATAAAAAACAGCAACAGAAGACAGAAGGAAAAAGCAAAATAATAAAACTCTCATTATCATTTCTTGGAGATCATTTTGATGAACATTATTTTATATGATAATATTGATATAGCTATTGAGCCTTTGTGATCCTCTCCAAAGGGCATCCTCCATTTGATCTCACTGTATAAATTTTTAGAATCCCATATAATTTATCATGTCCAAGTCTAATGTTTTCACTTTTATCATCCAAGTGTGTTTACTTGTAGAATTATAGGCACATTCTAATACAACAAATGAGGGAAATCAAGCAACCTACATATATATGTATGTATGTATGTATATATATATATATATATATATATACATATATATATATACAAGACATATATACTTTTATTGATCGCTATTTACAAGTATGTATGTATGTATGTATACATACATATATACACATAAATATTCAAATTCCATTCATCCATCAGAGACAATAATATTGTACCATTCTTAAGGAAAATCAAACACGCAGAAATAATAATGTTAAGTGAAATTAACTGCACCCAGAGAAACTTAGGTTTCCTCACTTGTGGTAGATAGCAGCTGCTTCTAAATGTAAATTTATAAACATTTATTAAACATACTGGATGGTATGCAAACAGATACAAATGAATTATCTGAAGTGTCAGAGTCTATGTAGTGTGAAAATATTATCATTCTCTTAAAAGATTAAGTCAAAGCCCAACAAAATAAATGCCAGTAAATGTGTAGTGCAAGAGAGGACAGTGGGGGGCAATGTGAGAGGGGTAGGAAATTGAAGGGGAAAAGGACAGGCAAGAAACCATTGCATACTTCCCAGAATTGAAATATACAAAGCAAGGGGTAGTGTGAAATTGGGGTGAAGATGTTGAAGTGGTAACACAATTCCAGGTGCATTGTACACATAAACTGCTTTGTTAAATGGCAAGTAATTCCATACATGACATAATATTGAGATACGTAAAGACTGGGCTTGATTGGGAGGGATGGATGAGAATGTTGAAATGGGTGAAATTGATCAAGATGCTCTGTATCCATAAACTGTTTCAGTGAATGGCAACTCCTTTGTACAAGTAGTTAAAAATATTAAAATATTCAAAAAATTAATTATGATTGTTGAATAGAGAGTTTAACCTCAAGTCAATTCCCATTTAAAAATATTTTTAACCTGGAGGTTTGCAGAATCAAATTCCAATAATAAAACATTATGAATCTTTTTTTCTGAAAATTTGAAATTTAAATAAAAATTCCTTTGCTTTTTGTCAGCTATTGGGCTGCTATAAGAGAATACTTCAACGTAAGTGGCTTAAAAACATCAGGAGTATATTACCCATACTCTAGAAGCTTGAACATTGGTTGTAAAAATGGTTATTCAAAGCAATTCCTTGTCTTATGGGGGGTCTACTTTCTGGTTCATTATAATTTATTTGCTGGACGTTCACATGGCAGAGTAGTTATATTGGGCTTCTTTTATCAGGATCATTATTTCAGGGTCATCTCTGAAAAGTTGATTCTAATGTCACCAGACAGGGAATACAATTTCAAAATGTGTATCTGGAAGTAGTTACATCGTCCAATATATTTTGCAACTTTTGCTTTAACTCTTAGTGTAGTGTATCATTTGGATATTATTTCATAAGAAATAATAACTTAAGGACAAACCTATATCGTGTAAATTATGTGAATGATTCTTCTTAACAATGGGAATAATTATAGTAATGGCAAAGTGAAGTACGATTGTTTAGTGGCTCTTGAATCACATCATAGGTAATCATGTAAACATGGTGCAATATTTCTAAGGCCCTTCTGATGTATTTGAACAATCTCCAATGAGTTAATTGCTTTCAGAAATACAGATCTCCTTTGATTTTAATTACTGTCTGCTATTAGGACTCCCACAGACACCAAAATTAGAGGGTGCTAATTTCTCTGAAAAAATACATAATGTAATTGTTATAATTAATATAACATGAAGAATGTAATATTATTAGCATTATAAATACCAGAGTTCACATTATATAATACATTGACATCCTTTGGTTACATCAATTTTTAGAATATTTATAACTAAATGTAAATTGTTTGCAAATAGTTATTTAATGATGTATAAAAATGAGAAAAAGATTTGTGTACATATTTACTACAGATGCAAACAGATTCAGGTGGTTATTTATGATCCCTCATTTGTTGGTTTCATTCATGCATAGAGAACATGCAGAGAAGTGGCAATTGAAACCTTGCATTTACTAAAGAGTTAACTTACATGAAATTTATGTTCTGCTAAATATCAGATTTTATAAATTAAATTGTTTTTCCCTTCCTTCCTTCCTTCCTTCTTTTCTTCTTTCCTTCCTCCCTCCTTCCCTCCATCCCTACCTCTCTCTTTCTCTCTTCTTTCTTTCTCTTTCTTGTTTCTTTGTTTCTTTCTTTCTTTTTTCTTCCATTCTTCATTTCTTTTTTTTACTCAGAATACTTCTTAACACTATAGAAAAAATACCAAATGTTGTACTCCAATGTGTTATGAGGAATTATAACTATTAAATAGATTAATATTAATTTTAATAACCTAAGCTATATCTTAAAACTAAAAACTAAAAACCACTAAAAAGCACTTCACAAAAATGCAGGATATGTAACAAATATTACTTTTCATGTCATTGTTTATTTCTTCAAACTAAAATAAGAAGTTAGACATAATATTGTACATGTCTGTGTGTGTGTGAGAGAGAGAGAGAGAGTGTGTGTGTGTGTGCGTGTTTTGTTCTTGTGATTTGAACTCAAGGCCTATCCTTTACTTTTATTCACTCAAGGATAGTGCCCTAACATTTGATCCACAACTCCACTTCTGGCTTTCTGTGTGTGTGTGTGTGTGTGTGTGTGTGTGTGTGTGTGTGTGTGTGATTAATTGAGATGTGTCTCACAAACTTTCTTGCCAAGGCTGGCTTTGAAGTCCAGCTTCCAGAATAGCAAGGATTAGAAGCTTGAGACACTCATATTCAGCACAGATATAATATATCTAAGAATAAAATAAATTTCTTATTATTTGAATTCCAGAGGTCAATTTAACAAATTAACATTTAGATATTTATTTAGTTATTAAATCTGAACCTGTACTGTGGAAAAATACTTTTCATTTTTATGAAAAAATATGCACTAAAGGTTTCAATGACAGAATCTTTGGACAAATTGAATACTCTATTATTCAAAAGCGACAAAAGGATCATTAATCAAATTTCTCATGTAAGCTAAAATCAATAGGATCTATCAGGCTGACTGAAGCAATTTGTCATTAACTTTAAATTTTATCTATTGCAGCTACATGATTTTCTATTCTTTTTACCCTAAACTTTTTTGACATAAAAATTTAGATTTATACATTTTTTTGAATATGCAGAAATCTTAGTTACTGGTCATGTATTTCTGAGATTTGAGTACCAAGTCATTTCAGAGAAACACTGAATTTCATATATTTTATGTCAACACTGATTTTTAGAAATTGAATCAATCTCAATATGAGCTAACTAAAGCAAAATATTCTATGACTTATCCAATTATTCCTATATATTTGAATATAACATTATTGAATGGCAGGAAATTCATATTATACCTACTCTCTATAGAAGTTATAGTATTCATTTTTCCTTCAACTAGAAAGAATGAACCTCACTATAAATGACAAAAAAACTTGAATATAAATGCCATAAAATTATGAAAAATTCAAGTCATTATGAGTTAGATGAAATAGTCATTTTTGAAGATCAAAAATGAAATCTCTTGAAGCTTCCTTATCTGTTAAATAAAATGTATTTGCAGTCTAAATATTTCATTCATCTCTCCAGCAATTGTATAACCAAACCAACTCCATGCCAAATAGCTCCTCTGATTAATTGAAGTAAATACTTAGGAACAGAAGTTATCACAATTGTACAGAAATATCTACCCACCATTCTAGAAATTAAATCTGAAATCATAAAGGATTGGGATTAATAATTAGTTTTCACTATGTTGCCATAAAGAGGTGGTGAACCTTTTCAAGTGGGCACAGCTGTAGAGATTTGGTCACTGAGAACTTGTGATCAGAGGACGTTAAGATCAAAGTCCTTTCCTATTCTTCCTTCTTTTTCTTCTCTGTCTCCTTCTCATTTTCCTTCTCCCTCTCTCTCTACCCCTCTTTCTCCCTCTCCCACTCCTATTCCTCCTCTTCTTTTCTTCCTGGCTTCCACGAATATACATACTCCATCACATGTTCCTGACATGGGTACTGTGTCAACCCAAAGCAATGAGGATAAGAAACATAAACTGAAATGTATAAAATCAGAAGCCAAGATTAATCTTTCCTCCTTTTAAGTTGATTTCATAAACTATTTTGTCATATTAATAGGAGACTGACATAGCATGTTCTCATTTATTATAAGGGATAAGATTTACTGGAAAAAATCTGACCAACATTGCCCTAATGAAATGATTGATTAAATTAATATTATAGTAGGGCAAATCTACTTTAAAATATCAGTTATCCTTCAAAAAGAGGCAAAAAATTTACCACTATGGTTTGCTATGACAAGACATCAGAATTCACCCTTTTCCTCAAGGAAATAAATCTGTAATTGGCACTATTGTCAATTTCACAAATGATTTAATAAGACTGAAGAACAAATTTCAACTCAAACTGCGTGATATAAAATTTACTTTGTCCCTGTAAACAACCTTTGTGTTCTATCTATGTTTGGTCCCTAAAATGACTTGCATTTTATTCTAATCATATTTTTAATTAACTTTAAGTATGTGATTGGGGGTTGCTGTTTGACCAGGCAGTTTATAAATAGTGTTTAGTGAGTTATTTTGTTTTCCTTTTTTCTCTCCTGAGGTTTGAACTCTTTGCCTGGGAGCTGACCCTGAGCTCCTTTGGATGAACACTAGAAATCTATCACTGGAGGAACAGCAGCACTTTCAGATTTTTCTCAGATTTCACTGGAGATAAGTATTTCATGGACTTTCCTGCCTGGGCTGGCTTCAAACCTCAATCCTCAGCCTCCTGAGTATCTAGGATTACAGGCATGAGCTGCTAGTGCCTGTCTTAATACAATGCTTCCTTTTTTTTTTTTTTGCCAGTCCTGGGTCTTGAACTTAGGGCCTTGACAATGGGCACTGTCCTTGAGCTTCTTTTCCTCATGCTAGCACTCTGCAACTTGTGTCACAGTACCAATTCCAGCTTGTTTTGTTTATGTAGTACTGAGGAATCAAACCCAGGGCTTCTCACTACCACTAAGTAAGTCTACCACTAAGCCACATTCCTAGCCCAGTACAATGCATCTTGATGATCATTGTCTCTCTTCCTTCTCAATCCTATCTCATCTCTCAATTTACATAATTTTGTAGAAGATTCACTGACTCACAATGTCATATATAGTCACTTAGAGGATATGTCACAATTCGTATTTTATTGATAGTCTCATTCATCAACATACTAAATGTATGCATTACAGAATTCTGTGATTTTAAATGCTAAATTAACACTCAGATTCACCCACTACTATTCTAAAATTTTTCCTAAGGTTAATGCAAATGCAATCTGTAATTCTTCGATAAAGTACAATGATTCATAGAAAGTTAAGAGTTGGACTATGAACATCACCTTCAGTTCTAGAACATTTTATCATTACTCCCCCCTCAAAATACTCCAATATTTATTAGTAGTCACTTCCTGTCATCATTTCAACCTACCCTCCACTTGACCAACCATTACTTCATAGTCTACCACTACAGATGTGCCAATTTTAAAAAGCTCATTTAATTAGAAAATGCAGTCTATTTTATCCATTTCTCCCATGTAATGTTTCCCAAGTAAGTTCATGTAAATTTTTCTGACAGATAGACCATATTGTTTTGTATACATGTATAGAATTATATAATGTCCTCAATGGGCATTTCAATATTTTATTATATATTATTGTAAAAGGTTTTGCTATCTATATTCTTGTACATGGGTCTCATTGGTCATGTGTTGAAATCTATTTTGTATATAAAACTATGACTTAAAATGCTGGATAATAGAGCAACTAGATGTGTAGTATCTTAAAGATTGCCAGTATGTTTAATAAACTGACTATATCACTTTAAGTGCTAAGCAACAAAGTATAAGGATTCCAACTTCTACATAGTGGTTATGCAGTGCTATCTTATTGTTGTTTCTATTTCCACTAATCTCTATATGTATGCAATGTCTAGGTATGCTATGATCTTTTAATATGTTCTTTGGTTGTTGGTATATTATTACAGAGATATGTATTTGGATTTTTGGATAACATATTCAGGATGGTTAAAGTTTTTCATTGGCATTAATATGCTCTTAATATATTTCTGATTCAAATCTCTTTAAATAAGTGTATATCTATACATACTATGTGTACCTATGCATATTTCATATTTATATGTGTATATATACAAATAACTATATATGTATATTATTATTTTCATTTGTCCATAAGCGATCATTTTACTTTATTTGCCAAACATGTCCTTTATTGATTTTACTTTAGCATTAAGCAGTCTTAAAGATAGGCTCAAGTCTAACATTTTAGTATTATCTTAGACACCAATGGCCTTCTAGTCTAATGAACCATGAGCCCTCAGAATGTTGACCAAATTTCTTAGTTCGTTTACACAATTACTATAATTATGTATTTTCGCGTCTATCTTTGTTTCATTTCACCAGAGAATCTGTATTTATCCTTTATGTCATACATGAATACCAATGCCTTTGGAAGATATTTATTAATTGGTGCATATTAATTGTACGAAGAAATCTTATTGAAATATTTTGCACATGCACATATTGATCAGAGGCCTGATTAACCTGTTTCTGTCTTTCTCCATTCCCGTTGCCCCTTATTTTTCAACTGCTTTCTGTTAATGTCTTTGTGCTATCTCCACACATCGTCAAAATGTATTTCAGTGTTGTTCACCCAGTATCATTGAAAATTATAAAATGCTGAATATAGAGGCAAAAATCTAAGTAAATATAGACATATAATTTTTGTGGATTGGAGGATACATTTGAGCAAAGTTATTTAATTGTCTCCTGCTTCATCCCCCTCCTTTTATTTGGTCATTCTTGGGGCTTGAAATCTGGGCCTGGGTACTGTCCCTCAGCTCTTCAGCTCAAAGTGAGTGCTCTACCACTTGAGCAACTGTGCCACTTCTGGATTTCTGTTGATTAATTGGAGATAAGAGTCTCACAGACATTCCTGTTCCAGCTGGCTTTGAACCGCAATCCTCAGATCTCAGTCTCCTATGCAGCTAGGATTATAAGCATGAGCTGACAGTGCCCAGCTTCACAATTTTATTTATAAGTTTATGACAATTTCTTGAAACACCTGACCAGCACTCTTGACTCATTGACAAAAGAAAATAAACTGGAATATATTTCTCTGTCTAATATTAAAGGTGTTAGTGTAAAATTGTTATATTTGTAGAGGAAAGATTATAAAGCTCAATGGGTCTGGACGGCACCAGATTAGAGCCACATACATATTATCAAGGAATATTTAATAAGAGTTTAAAACCAAACACTTGTGGAATGACATTCTCTTTAATAAGTGGTGATAGATTAGACAGTATTGGGGAGAATTAAAAAGTGAACGTTGACTTAAATATAACAATTTATTCAAATATTATCTTCAAGCAGGTTTTGAAAGTGGCATATAAAACAAAAGAGTGATGTAAATATAAAGCAAAGGAAGATGTCTTGACAATTTAAGCATACTTAAATATGGCATTAAAATTATTGGAAAGGAAAACTTGATATAGTATAACTCAATAAAACTCAATAAAAGTCTAAAATAATTTAGTCTTGTATACAAATAGTGAATAGAATTTAGGAGCAGGGTGCTCATGTATCTCATCACAGCTAGGCTGTGATTTGAGTATTACTGTTTGAAGGCAGCCCACAAAATAAAGTCCCTGAGAATCTTATCTCTGCTTAATCAGCAAAAAAGACAGAAGTGAGGCATGACTCAAATGGTAAATTGTTTTTTTTATTTATTTTTTATTTTTTATTTTTTGGGTCCAGTCGTGGGGCCTGAACTCTGGGCCTAGGTGCTGTCCCTCAGCTCTTCAGCTCAAGGCTAGCACTCTACCACTTGAGCCACAGTGCCACTTCTGGCTTTTTTCTTTTTTGCTTGTGTGGTGCTGAGGAATAGAACCCAGGGCCTCATGCATGCAAGGCAAGCGCTCTACATTGAGCCACCTTCCCAGCCCCTCAAATGGCAAATTGTTAACAAAATGCAACAAATCTCAGGGGCCCTGATTTCAATCCCCAGGACCATACATACATGTACAAAATTAATAATAGTAATACTAATAGTGATGATGATGATGGTGGTGGTAATGATCATGAAGGGTACCCATAGTCAAGGATAAAATATTTGCAAATCCTGTACCTGAAGAATGCCTCAAATGTAGACTCTACATAAAATGCTCAAAACCTAATGTTTAAAAAAAAATCGATTAGAAACCAGCAAAATACATGTTGTGAAAAATAAGCACAAGAAAAGCATCATCAGTCATCAAATGAATGCACATTAAAACTAAAATGACATTATAAAACATATATGAGAATTACTTCACATAATACAACAATGTCAGTACTAAATGCTATCAAGAAACAGAGAAACTGGATGCTGGCAGGAATTCAAATGGGAAAGCCACTTCTGAAAACATTTTGACAGGTAACTAGAATATGAAATATGCAACAACCTACAGTATAGCACAGGAATTGAGTTCTTTAGGCTTTGTCTCATAGAAATAAAATGTAACATTCACCCAAAGGCCAAAACACATAGGTTTATACCAGCATTATTTCCTCTAGTCAGTTCAGGCTTTCTTCAGGTAAATGGGAAACGAATTGTGCTACATTCTATAATGACAGAACCAAAGGCAACTTCTGGGAATACAATACATTATTAAGGCATACAACAACTGACAATAATCTACCATAGATTTGAAGGAAATTCTAAAAGCTTATTTATTGCATGAGCTAGAAGTCGGAGAAAAAAAAATGTGTTGGTTGCCAGGATGAAACAGGTTTGGGATGGGACAAAGAGAAGTAGTGGGTTTAATTATAAAAGGGAAGCATGAGACAAGAGTCATTTTTGGTAAAGAAACGTTATCTGTAAATATGATATATTAATATAGAATTGATAAAATTATATTGGACTTAATATGTGCACAAAATAATTAAAGTAACTGAAGTCTGCATAAGGCACTTGTGAAATATTAATGTCCTACTTGTGATGTCATTCTATAAATATTTAAAGAAACTGGGAAAATATTCAAGGGATTTCTCTGTGTTCTTCTTATAACATTATAAAGATCCATACTAAGCTCAATAGAATTTAATGATATCTAGAAAATAGAAGTCAATATCGAATGTTTACATTGGAAAATAGTCTGAGTCCAAGCTTGCTAATTAGAAGGCAGAACTTTAGAACACCAACATCCAAGGCCAGTTCTGACAAAAAAAAAAAAAAGTGAGAAACTATAAAAACACAGAAAGCTAGGTATAGTGTAATTTCCCTGTTATTTCATGTTTGTGGAAGCCATAGGTAAGAGATTATTGCTCAAAGGAGGCTTGGCCAAGAAGTAAGACATCATCTGAAAAATAGTGGTCAGAGCCTTAGCAACTTCAAGCACCAGTAGTGCCAAAGGAAAAAAGAAAAGAAGAAAACAGAAAACTAAAGGAAAGGATAGAAAAGGAAAACTATTTCCTCTTCATTCTTGTAGTTTTATGTCATTGGATATAAGAATTGAGAGTAATTTGTATACTGTTTTAAGAATCAGGCCTCTCTAACATGAAAGCATTTATTTCAAGTAATTATTTTATTATTACTATTTATTACCTTATTATGCCTTCTTGGAGATTGAACCCATGGCTTTGTATATATTAGTCTAGTCCTACAACTGAGCTGTACCCCAGCTCTCTTGTATAGTTTTGGAAATTTTTTATGAATTCTTCAATAGATAGCTACTCTACTTTTCATCTTATCTTTTCTCTCCCACTTTTTCCTCTATATATTTTAGTTTTTGTTTTGAAAACATTCCTCAATTTTATCTTCTAAACCTACAATTTTGCTTTGAGATTACAGGGAAGTCGGTTATTTTATGACATCTATTAAATTATATACAGATATATGTATTTCATATGCATGATTGATTCTTAGAGTTCATTGCAATATGGTCATATGTACATAGGTATTGAGCCATTGTGATCCTCTCCTAAGAAGAGCTGCCCTTGTTTTCACCATGTGAATGCTTAGATTGCTGTTAGTTATTCATGCCCAAGTATAATTATTTGTCTTTTACTACCTACTGGATTAACTTGTAGATTTATGGGCATATTCTAGTTATTATAAATGAGGAAAATCATGCAGTATATATTTAATTGGATCTGGCTTATTTCACTTAATATCATTTTTTCCAGTTTTTCCAATTCCTCAGGAATGGGGTAGTGCCATTCTTTCCGATAGAAGCACAGAATTCCATCAATACAACAGAATTGAAGACCCAGAAATGAATCCACTCCTACAGGCACATAAGCTTTGATAAGGGAGCCAGAAACAGGATGGAAGAAAGACAGTGTAAAACCGAATTTGGAAATCCTTACCCAAAACACCACCAGAGACCATCAACAATGTAAAAGCAAAGGAGTCTTTATTGCAAGCTAGAACTTGGTCCCACCACATACATGGCAGCAGCCCATGACGCTAAGAGGCCCCAAGACCAGGGTTATAGTACTTTTTATACAATTTTTAGGGAAGGCAGGGACTTTGTATACATCATAGCATCTTACAACAAATTATAACACATCGCAGGGAAACTCTTAATACAATTCTATAGTATGACTGGCGCACTACAAAGCAGAAACAGGTTGTTGGTTAGATCAGAGGGTTGAAGTACTTTAAACTGGTTGGCTTGCACCACAGGGAGTCTCAAGGACACACTTGCTAAACTGCAGGGTTCCTTTTTTAAACAAACACCACCTGTGGCCTGACTGCGGGGGTCACCATGCCCTCCAGCACCTGCCTGCCTGCGGTTTCCCCAAGGATAGTTTATGTTCCTAGTTGCCAAGGAATTGCTTCTTCTGTTCATTCCCAGGTCGGGCTCATGGTCAGCTGCATAACTCATACTTCAGAAGATGACATCTAGCTCAAGATGGAGTCACTCAGGCCTCAGGCTCCTCATTTCCCCCTTTCTGATAGGCCTTAAGGGCCAATCATGGTCCTTATGGGCACACATCATGTTCTCCATTGGGTACCAGATGATATTGAGCCTTTAAGATCATCAGCTGTACAGTGTTAATGCGTTTTCTAACAAACATCCCTAGCCGGTTTACAACACTGGACCCGACTGTGAGTAACAAAATTAACAGTACCAAAGGCCCTTACATTTTTTTCCACCAGTCCTGACTCTGTATATCAGTTAACTTAATTTTATACCAGCAGTACTCATGAAGCTCCAATATTAAGACATACTCATACCATTTACTACATACTTAAACTGTCTGAGGTTTGTCTTCTTTACTCCAATGACTTAATGTTTTAAGACAATCCTTACTTTTCAAATCCTTTTTTATCCAAAGAGGATACTAATTTTTTCCCAATTCCTTTCCCAAGGCTTTCTTTACTACCCTCCTCTTGTTTGCAATTCCTTGAACTTCTTTGTGGCTAGAGTTTTAAAATGCCCATTTTTCCTTTGGCTTGCAGAACCAAGTTATCTCAGAGCAGCCTCAAGTCACCACTGGGATGCAGAAACTTGCTAGATTTTAAGGCTAAGAGCAGGGCTGGGTCTCATTACTACCTGTATTGAAAACAAACTCAGATTATTACCATACCAGAGCCAAACTTGGCTGTGACTATAGAGTGGATTTTCAGTCACTATGCACTGAAGTGCCTAAGGCAAGCAAGCCAGTGATATCCTGGCCCCCAATATCCACTGTGGGAATAGAGAAGGTTTCTGGATATCACCCAAAAGAATGTCCCACAAGATCTTAGTTTTAGCAGCTTTCAACCAGGATGCAGTCTCAGGTGATGGAATCAGGCAGTTCACTCTACTTTTTTCACAGTGGAGGTGGTCAGTGTAACAATGTAGATTTCTTCCAGGGGACTGTCAAGCTGTAGCAGCAGCAGCAGGGTCTTTCAGTGGCTACAAGGGACTGTCACACCTCCTGCTGGGCTGCAAATTCCTACACAGACTGGTTAAGGATACATTGCATAGGCTAGGCAGGCTGTGACCCCACTAGTTTTTAAGACTATTTAGACAATAGCCCACGACAATTTACCAAGATGACAACTTTTTAAGCTAGATAGTTCTTTTCATAAGGCTGATTTTCTAGGCAGATATAGAGGGCTCAGGCCTGTACTATTTCCCATGCCTTTTCCTTCTGTCTATTTGGACACAACTTTTTAAAGTGACTCTGGTCCCTTGTTCTTAAAAGCGGAAGATGGGGAATATTCATCTTCTGTAACTTCTTTAAGCTGACTCAGGGGTGTTGATCCTACCTAGCCAGGAACCTATAACCTTAGCCTATTTTACAAAGAACAATATTTTAACTTTTGGCAAATGCACAAACCTTTTCTCTGGCTACAGCAGTGTAGCTTGTTTAGCCTTCTGGTTTGCAAAAGCATCTTTCTGGATGGCTTAGGAATGTGGTCTCTAATGATGCCCCAGTTACCTATGCAGACCTTCAGAGAGATATCAATAGAAACACACTTACAGGTTTACAAACTTTTTCCTGAGGAGATGAATTTCATGTAGCTGGTGTCAGCTCAAAAATTATTGCCAATTAGAATTTTTGGCACATACAAGGGTTGGGATTTAAACTATCCCCCACATTTTATAACTTTAGCTTTTTACTACTGTCACAGGATGGCAAGTTCCTGTCCCTTACGAGGTAAATAGTCATGGATATTAGGCATGCTTACAAACTGTCTTCGCATGACCTCCTGGCTCTGATCAATTCTTGAAGGGCCATGCACAAATGACTCTAGGATCTGACATTTCTGCCATCCAAGCAGTGGCTTACTACCTCTGGATGCTCCACCATTGCTTTCGTTCCAGGAGTGTCTTCTCCACACTGGAAAAAATGCCTCATTGGCATTTCCCTTAGTTGGTCGCTGAACTTGAACTCAGGGCCTGAGTGCTGTCTCTCAGCTCTACAGCTCAAGGTTAGCACTCTGCCACTTTGAGTCCCAAAGCAACTCTGCTTGCTCGTTCAGCACTCTGCTGGATGATTAGAGGTGACAGTCTCACAGGGACCTTTTTCTTCCCTGTGCTGGCTTCGAACCAGTTTGCAGATCAATGAGTCTTATAGAAGGCCACTTTATTCCAATTAAAAGCAACAAGGTGGTCAACATAGAAGTAGCTTTTAAGCATGCTCTTACCTGGAACTTATAAAAGCCAAAATTACATCTAACAAACTTGTAAGAATCCTTTGTACTTTGCTCTGGGCTTGCTGGAAACTGTTTAAAAAAAAACCTATAAGAGCAAACTAGAATAGCAATTATTTTGGTAATCCTAATTTTTCCTTTGTGCACTTTGAGGCAAATATTAAGAACAATTTTACTCTTAAACTTTATATCCAAAAATCCATTCCTAATTTTTAAGCCTCCTATTAATCTCCTTTTTAATATTCTATACATTAGTTTTTAGTTGCATTTTAAAAAATCTCTTAAAATCTTGAGGCAAAGTGTCATTCATTGTCTCTTGGCTGCTTGTTTTAAAACAGATACACATTAAAACTTTTAAACTTAAATGTCAATTTTTCCTTAATGCAAGAATTACAATCACCATCACTGTACCAAGAAGCTAGACATAACACTCTTATGACTTTTAGAAACATATACTACTTGTAGAACATTATTGAAAGCAAATCACATTATACAAATAAACTTTTTAACCCTCTTTTTAAGTCCAAGGGGCAGTTTTAGCAATACTAATCAGATCATCACATCACTCATTTTAACAATCATGTTTCCAGTGTCAATCTGTAGGGAAAAGGGACAGAACAAAGATGGGCCACTTGGCCCCTCCTATGGAATGGGCACGTACCTAAGCCAACTCTTTAGTGTTAGGTGAACTGCCTTTGTGCCAGCTTGCCCCCTTTCACCATGCATGGACTCCTCCCAGGGCCTGTCCCATTATCTGTGGACTTCCTCAGGGCCTGTCCCACCATACATGACCAGCTGAACTGCGCTTCTGCCTGTTCACTCCTCACCCCTAAAGACAGGTCTTCTGTTGGTTTCTAAGTTTTCCCTTTTCTTATCTCTTGGTTCTCGAATGAAATACACAGTTTTAGACAGACAGAACAGGTAACATCTTTGACAGTGTTAAACTAACCTTTACACTTAAATTTCTAATATTTATCCCCAAATTTTAGCCAAGGAACTAAATTCCAAACAGCCAATGTATTTGTGTTAAGCCAGATATCTTGATTACAGTATAAACAGCCTTATGCATTTTAAAATATTAGATTTTAAAATACCAGATTTCTAATTTTTTAATTTTTATTTATTTTTATTGTGAAAATACTGTACAGAGGGGTTACAATTAGATGGGCAAGATAATGAGTACATTTCTTATCAAGCATTGTAGCCTCCTCCTTTGTTTCCCCTTTCCATCCCTTCCCAGCCTCCCCCCACCCCCCCACCCAATCCTTCCCGCCCCTCCCCCCCGCAACAAAGTTGTAAAGTTGCTTTTCCACATGAAAACTTGTACTTTTCATTGTTGCAACGGGTCCACCTGTATCCTTATTTAAACGACTTGTTTTTCCCCTTCCCCTCCACAAATTATACCGACATCAAATACAGTGAAAGCAGGGGTTATACTGTGGGGGAGGGACATACAAAGCAACAAAGAAATAATCTTATAAATGCATTAGAAACAAATGCATGAAAGAAAAAAACACATTTGAATACATATCTTAGAGTTCATTTTCCTAACATCACCTGATCTGACCTTTTCTGCTTGACTCAGACATATACTAGATATTGCAAATAAGGGAAACCATGGGACCTATGTTTCTTTGGGCTTAGCTTACTTCACTTAATATAATTTTTTCCAAGTCTTTCAACTTCCTAACAAATGGGGCAATGTCATTCTTTCTGATGGAGTCATAGAATTCCATTGTGTATATATACCACATTTTCTTGACCCATTCATCTACTGAGGGGCATCTGGGTTGGTTCCATAACTTAGCTATAGTAAATAGTGCTCCAATAAACATAGTCGTGCTGGTGGTCTTGTTTGTGATCATTTCGGTAAATGCCCAAAAGTGTGATTGCTGGGTCATATGGGAGCTCTATGTGGAGTCTTTTGACGAACCTCCATACTACTTTCCAAAGTGGTTGAACAACTTTACATGACCACCAACAATGAAGTAAGGTTCCCTTCTGTCCACATCCCCTCCAGCATCTGTTGTTTTTAGAGTTCTTGATTTCAGCCATTCTAACTGGAGTGAGGTGGTATCTCAATGTTGTTTTGATTTGCATTTCTTTTATGGCTAGAGAGGTTGAGCATTTCTTCATGTGTTGATTGGCCATCCTTCTTTCCTCTTCAGAGAAGTTTCTCTTTAAGTCTTTAGCCCACTTAGTTATTGGGCAGTTGTTTCTTTGAGGATTTGTTGTCGAGGGATTTAATTTTTTGAGTTCTAAGTATATATTACATATGAGACCCTTGTCCATTGTATGGCTAGTGAAGATCTCCCAATCCGTAGGCTTTCTATTGATCTTGCTAGCTATGTCCTTTGCCATGCAGAAGCTCTCTAACTTCATGCAATCTCATTTGTCCAACCTTTCTTTGATTTGTTGTGTTTCTGGGTCTCTATTAAAAAATTTTCGAACACTGCTGGAGGAATATCAATACCAAATTTCAAACTCTACTATAAAGCCATAGTAATCAAAACAGCTTGGTATTGGCATAAGAACAGACCTCAGGACCAATGGAATAGAATTGAAAACCCAGAAATGAACCTACAGACCTATAGCCATCTAATCTTCGATAAGGAAGCTAAAACAATAGAATGGAAGAAAGACAGCCTCTTCAGTAAATGGTGCTGGCAAAATTGGTTAACTACATGTAGAAAACTAAAGCTAGATCCTTATATATCACCCTGCACCAGAATCAACTCCAAATGGATCAAAGACCTTGAACTCAAAGCAGACACTCTGAAAACATTACAGGATGGAATAGGAGAAACCCTAGGTCTCCTTGGCTCAGGTCGAAATTTTCTGAATAGAGACCCGGAAGCACAACAAATCAAAGAAAGGTTGGACAAATGGGATTGCATAAGATTGCAGAGCTTCTGCAGGGCAAATGACATAGCTGGCAAGATCAATAGAAAGCCCACCGATTGGGAGAAGATCTTTACTAGCCATACAACGGACAAGGGTCTCATATCTAAAATATACTTGGAACTCAAAAAATTAAACCACCCAACAACAAATCCTCAAAGAATCAACTGCCCAATAAATAAGTGGGCGAAAGACTTAAAGAGAAGCTTCTCTGAAGAAGAAACAAGGATGGCCAATAGACACATGAAGAAATGTTCAACATCCCTAGCCATAAAAGAAATGCAAATCAAAACAACATTGAGATATCACCTCACTCCAGTTAGAACGGCAAAAATCAAGAACTCTAACAACAACAGATGCTGGAGGGGATGTGGACAGAAAGGAACCTTACTTCATTGTTGGTGGGAATGTAAACTTGTTCAACCACTTTGGAAAGCAGTATGGAGGTTCCTCAGAAGACTTCACATAGATCTCCCCTATGATCCAGCAATCCCACTTTTGGGCATTTACCCAAATGTTTACAAACAAGACCACACTAAAGCTACCAGCACAACTATGTTTATTGCAGCATTATTTACCATAGCTAAGATATGGAACCAACCCAGATGCCCCTCAGTAGATGAATGGATCAAGAAAATGTGGTATATATACACAATGGAATTCTATGCCTCCATCAGAAAGAATGACATTTCCCCATTTGTTAGGAAATGGAAAGGTTTGGAAAAAATTATATTAAGTGAAGTAAGCCAGGCCCAAAGAAGCATAGGTCCCATGGTTTCCCTTATTTGCAATATCTAGTATAGGTATGAGTCAAGCGGAAAAGGTCAGATAATGTGATGTTAGGAAAATGAACCCTTAAATATGTATTTTAATGTTTTCGTTTCTTTCATGCATGTGTTTCTAACGCATCTATAAGATTATTTCTTTGTTGCTTTGTATGTCCCTCCCCCACAGTGTAACCCCCACTTTCACTATATTTGATGTCAGTATAACATGTGGAGGAGAGGGGGACAAACAAGTCGTTTAAGGATTCAGGTGGACCTGTTGCAACAATGAGAAGTACAAAATGTCATGTCAAAACCAGCTTTACAATGTCTGTGTGGGGGGGGTATAATTGGGTGGGGGGAGGGGGGTAAATTTGGTGGGGGGAGGGGGGAGGCGGGGAAGGGAAGTGAAGGGTAAACAAAGGAGGAGGCTGCAATGCTTGGTAAGAAATGTATGCATTATCCTGCCCATGTAATTGTAGCCCCCCTGTACAGTATGTTCTCAAATAAAATAAAATACAATTAAAAAAAAAATTTTCAGCCTGTGCCTAGGAGACCTAGCATTTCTCCTATTGAATCCTGTAATGTTTTCAGAGTGTCTGCTTTGACTCGAGGTCTTTGATCCATTTGGAGTTGATTCTGGTGCAAGGTGATATGGCCCCCATAAACAGGCGGGAATTGCAATCCTAATATCAGATAAAATAGACTTCAAATTAAAATTCGTGAGAAGAGACAAAGAATGTCACTACATACTAATTGAGGGATCTCTCCTTCAGGAGGATATTACAATTCTAAATATCTATTCACCAAACAACGGAGCACCCAAATTTATCCAAGAAACACTACTTTCCTTCAAATCCTACATAGATCCAAAGACATTAATTGTTGGGGATTTTAACACACCACTTTCCCAACTAGATAGATCAACTCAGAAAAAACTCAACAAAGAAACCGCAGATCTAAACAACTGCAAAGATCAACTAGATTTAACAGACATCTGCCGAAAATTTCACCCAGCAGCATAAGAATATGTCGCGACCACCTCGACCAGCAAGGAAGACGCGACCCGGGATTCTTCTCAATGCAGTTTATTCAGGACCTTTTACAACATCTTCTCTCCTGCTTCTTCTGCCCGCTTCTTCCTGCTTCTCTGTCCCCCCCCCCCCCCCGCCCCCGCGCTCTGGTTATAAGTCTCCTGGATGGCAAATCCTGAAGCACCACGTGGCATATACCGATAGGGTCGGAAACACGGAAGCAAACTAGGAGCCAAGTCATAGCCATATAAGGAGTTGTTTTTACAGAGAGCACTTGTCACCCGGAAGACAGAAGGCGGGAGCCAGCGCCATCTTACCAAGGAGCTACAATGTTGCTTTTGCGGCCACGCCTTACTGCCTGGCCGTCTTTGGTCGTGGCTCCCGCAGCTCTCCACAAGAATACACGTTTTTCTCAACAGCACATGGAACATTTTCTAAAATAGACCACATTTTAGGCCACAAAGCAAACTTGTCCAAATTCAGAAACCTTGCATTCTCTCTGACCACAAGGGAATAAAATTAGAACTCAACACCAGATTTTCTAATTTTTAAGTTAAAGAATCCTTAAAAAGCCGTTAAAAACAATGTGAAGATTCCTTAAAATTTTTGGTAATGTCCAAACCTCATAACCTTTTGAATTTTAAACTTAAACTCACCCATTGTTACAGCATGCTGACAACTCTTATCTTGAACATGTTCATAAACACATACAAAACACACAGATCTTAAAGCACACAAGAAATCAAAATCAGTTGTACGTACATTTTCTAAAGTTTTTAAAAAAATTTTAAGACAATATTTCTTTTAAACGAAGTACCTTTGTTGAGCTTCATTTTTCCAGGGCTTGCTTGTTTAGCAAGGTATTTCACTAATCAGTCTTTTGAATCCCTTCTGTTGGAGGAGGGCTGGGTGAGGGGGTCACCTGAAACTGAATGGGCCTGATTTTTACCCAATTTTGACAAAAGCACTTTACAAATTGTTAAGCTGTCTGGAGCAGCTGAAAGTCCAGACCAGGCTCACTGCTATCTACACCCTAACCTCTCCAGCAGCCTCCACCAGGAGAAGGTGCACCTGAGGCTTGTCCATGCCCCTCCTCTTGGCTGCTGTAACAAAAGAAGGGGGGAGGGAGACTTAGCAGGTCTGTGACCAAGCCCAGCCAGAGGCTGAGACTTTTATTCCCCCAGAGATGTTCAAATAAATATCAAAACACTGATAAACACAAAAACCAAGGATTCACATTTAAAACTGGTACCAATTCTAAAACGGAACTAGACAAAACAACAACCAAAGGCTGAGTTGGGGACTAATGGGCCCCCAGAAATCTGTGCTGTTCTCAAGCTGAATCCAGAGTTTGCTGAGTGAGCCTGCCACTCTCACCCAGAACTTCCCTACCTCAGAAAACATAGAACAGAAAACACACCAAAGTAAACAAGACAGACAAGTGGCCACAAAGACGAAATCAGGTCTCAGTGAATGGGGCAACATCTCAACACCACTCACTTACCAGGGGACTCGGACCCCCTCTACTCACCTCGGGAGGATTTTTCTTTTAGATTCCTGCAAACATTGACCCAGGAGCCTTCCAAGACAGAGGAGAATTCCCAGTCCTCTTGGGGCAAGAGAAAGAAGTTCCTAGTGGCTGTCCCCTCAGACTGACAGGTTCTCCCCCGTACTCAGACCCCCTGGGCTAAGGCCCGAGGCTAAGATCTTGCTGGTGCCACTTGCAGGTGGTCAGTGGCAGTTTCATAAAAAAAGAAGGAGCTAGAGAGAAACAGATATTAAGGGGGTGTTAGCCAGTCTCCTCTGAGCCCTTGCATCAGGATGAATCTGGGAGGAGAAACATTCCAAGAATTCCAAAAGACACACAGACAAAACACTGAACCCTGAGACAAGACATGTTCACAGCATGTGCATTGTAGACTGTCAGTCAGAAAGTGCTGGACTACAAATGGGCCCAAATGTCCACACTAGTGGACAGTCTACCCTGTACACTATCAGTCAGAAAGTGCCGGACCCCGCACTAGTGGATAGCCTACCCTGTAAACTATCAGTCAACAACAAATCCTCAAAGAAACAACTGCCCAATAAATAAGTGGGCGAAAGACTTAAAGAGAAGCTTCTCTGAAGAAGAAAGAAGGATGGCCAATAGACACATGAAGAAATGTTCAACATCCCTAGCCATAAAAGAAATGCAAATCAAAACAACATTGAGATATCACCTCACTCCAGTTAGAACAGCAAAAATCAAGAACTCTAATAACAACAGATGCTGGAGGGGATGTGGACAGAAAGGAACCTTACTTCATTGTTGGTGGGAATGTAAACTTGTTCAACCACTTTGGAAAGCAGTATGGAGGTTCCTCAAAAGACTTCACATAGATCTCCCCTATGATCCAGCAATCCCACTTTTGGGCATTTACCCAAATGTTTACAAACAAGACCACACTAAAGCTACCAGCACAACTATGTTTATTGCAGCATTATTTACCATAGCTAAGATATGGAACCAACCCAGATGCCCCTCAGTAGATGAATGGATCAAGAAAATGTGGTATATATACACAATGGAATTCTATGCCTCCATCAGAAAGAATGACATTTCCCCATTTGTTAGGAAATGGAAAGGTTTGGAAAAAATTATATTAAGTGAAGTAAGCCAGGCCCAAAGAAGCATAGGTCCCATGGTTTCCCTTATTTGCAATATCTAGTATAGGTATGAGTCAAGCGGAAAAGGTCAGATAATGTGATGTTAGGAAAATGAACCCTTAAATATGTATTTTAATGTTTTTGTTTCTTTCATGCATGTGTTTCTAATGCATTTATAAGATTATTTCTTTGTTGCTTTGTATGTCCCTCCCCCACAGTGTAACCCCCGCTTTCACTATATTTGATGTCAGTATAACATGTGGAGGAGATGGGGACAAACAAGTCGTTTAAGAATTCAGGTGGACCTGTTGCAACAATGAGAAGTACAAAATGTCATGTCAAAACCAGCTTTACAATGTCGGTGTGGGGGGGAGGGGGGTATAATTGGGTGGGGGGAGGGGGGTAAAATTGGGTGGGGGGAAGGGGGAGGCGGGGAAGGGAAGTGAAGGGTAAACAAAGGAGGAGGCTGCAATGCTTGGTAAGAAATGTATGCATTATCCTGCCCATGTAATTGTAGCCCCTCTGTACAGTATGTTCTCAAATAAAATAAAATACAATTAAAAAAAAAAAAAAAGAAAGTGCCAGACTCAAGCTTCTGCACTAGTGGATAGTTTACCCCCCAGGAGATCTGAGGGACCACTCCCACCAGCCCCATTGGCTGTCTTATAGCACGTCCGCTAAGACCTCTTGCCAACCCCAATACAGAACCTGCAGGGAACTCAAATACCAGATGATTTCAGAATGGCAATGCCTCTACTTACTTGCCGGGCTTCTCATGACTCCTTGGTTAAGGCGTCTGGGTGGGCTTTGGGGGGATTCCCGGCCAATGCACCAAATGTAAAACTGAATTTGGAAATCCTTACCCAAAAGACCACCAGAGACCATCAACAATGTAAAAGCAAAGGAGTCTTTATTGCAAGCTGGAACTTGGTCCCCCCACAGCCCATGACGCTGAGAGGCCCCGAGACCAGGGTTATAGTACTTTTTATACAATTTTTAAGGAAGGCAGGGACTTTGTATACATCATAGCATCTTACAACAAATTATAACACATCGCAGGGAAACTCTTAATACAATTCTATAGTATGATTGGCGCACTACAAAGCAGAAACAGGTTGTTGGTTAGATCAGAGGGTTGAAGTACTTTAAACTGGTTGGCTTGCACCACAGGGAGTCTCAAGGACACACTTGCTAAACTGCAGGGTTCCTTTTTTAAACAAACACCACCTGTGGCCTGACTGCGGGGGTCACCATGCCCTCCAGCACCTGCCTGCCTGCGGTTTCCCCAAGGATAGTTTATGTTCCTAGTTGCCAAGGAATTGCTTCTTCTGTTCATTCCCAGGTCGGGCTCATGGTCAGCTGCATAACTCATACTTCAGAAGATGACATCTAGCTCAAGATGGAGTCACTCAGGCCTCAAGCTCCTCAACAGCCTCTTCAAAAAATTGTGCTGGTAGAATTGGCTGTACACAGAAAACTGTAGTTATATCCTTATATATCCCCCTGCACCAGAATCAATTCCAAATGGATCGAAGACCTCAATGTAAGTCCAGATTCCTTGAAAATGTTATAGGAAGGGTTAGGGGAAACACGAGGGCCCCTTGGCATAGGTCAAAACTTCCAAAGATCACGAAGCACAACAAATCAAAGTAAGTCTGGATAAATGGGATTACATCAAACCAAATCAATCAGTTGTCAAACTCAAAAGCCATGGAGAAGAGATAGTGTAGCACAGATTTATTAAGGAGCAAATCTACAGATGAGAGCCTCAGCCAATGCTAAACACTTACTACCTTTTCTAACTAGGTTATTTATAGTAGATTTACATGTATATAAGAGTTTTCTGGTGGGGATTAGAAAGAAAACAACTAATGCTAAGACATAGATAGCATGTGAAATGAGTTTTAGCTGGAGAAAGGGAGGGATTAAGGCAGTTGGGTCTATAACTCAAAGTCTTGGCTTGGTGCCAGCTAAGAAGGGCGTAAAGCAGGAGTGGTTATAAACAAAAGCACTGGTCTGAAGCCTCAAAATAAGGACCCTTGTCTATGTGAACCAAACAGTCTCTAACATGAGGTTTTATTTAAATTAACAAGCACAAGTTTAGATTTTTGCAGAGTGGGATGGTGTATAGTCACAGGCAATGTCTGCTATGTCAGGTAATGCAATCTACACTTTCACATGTTACCCAATAGCCAGGTTTCAACACAAATAGATACAATGAGATTGTACAAATGAGACTTTGATTTTTCCCTTTCATGAATCAAAATTCTGTCAAATGCTTTCTGTCCTCCAGATGTTAACACTACATTTCTCATTATCTTTTCTACTATTTTGTCTTCATTATTGATGTTCACAGTACTTTTTATTGTTGTCTTCTGTGTATATGCAATTTTTAGGGCTTGAACTCTATGTTTAATGGTCTCCATTGTATTTTTTGCTCATGGGTGATGACACTATTCCTTGAGCCACATCTTTACCTTCTCCTTCTTGCTGGATAATTGGAGATAAGTTTTCACATTTTTTTTGTATTTTTTATTTTTTTTATTGTGAAAATATTGTACAGAGGGGTTAAAATTACATGGGCAAGATAATGAGTGCGTTTATAATCAAGAACTCTAATGACAACAAATGCTGGAGGGGATGTGGACAGAAGAGAACTATACTGCATTGTTGGTGGGAGTGTAAACTTGTTCAACCACTTTGGAAAACAGTATGGAGGTTCCTCAAAAGACTCCACATAGAGCTCCCCTGTTTCCCAGCAATCCCACTTTTGGGCATTTACCGAAATGATCACAAACAAGACCACACTAAAGCTACCAGCACGACTATGCTTATTGCAGCATTATTCACCATAGCTAAGATATGGAACCAACCCAGATGCCCCTCAGTAGATGAATGGATCAAGAAAATTGGTATATATACACAATGGAATTCTATGCCTCCATCAGAAAGAATGACATTGCCCCATTTTTTAGGAAATAGAAAGACTTGGAAAAATTATATTAAGTGAAGTAAGCCAGGCCCAAAGAAGCATAGGTCCCATGGTTTCCCTTATTTGCAATATCTAGTATATGTCTGAGTCAAGTTTTCACATTTTTGTCTGTTTAGACTGACATTGAAACAAAATCTTCAGTTCTTAGCCTCCTGAGTTTCTAGGATTCTACACATGAGCCTCTAACACCAAGCTTTGCTATACTGTTATTTTAATTATGTGGTAGAAGAAAGTGGAAGTATATTTGTGTTGTGTGCAATTTTCAAATACAAGTTTGAATCAACTGTTATCAATTTTAACTGTTAAATCAATGAATATTACACATTCCCACAGAAATATAATTGAAAAAAGGCATAATTGTTTTGATAAAACAAGTAATGGAACCATTTTTTTCACTTTACAATTCATGTTTTATATAACCTTAATTAGCGGACTTCCATGACTAAAAGTAAATATATTAATTGTATACCACAAGAAGCAAAGTGATTATAGTTAAGAATATATATTTCATCACAGCGAAAAGATAAGGGTTGAGCAGTCTCACTAAAAAGAAATGTTACACACAGAAACTAATCGATATGATATAGCTTGATAATTACACAAGATATAAATGAATGGGATTACCACACCATACCTCATAAATGTGCAAATGTAGGTAGGTGCCAGTGGTTCATATTTGTAATCCTAGCTAGTAAGGAGTCTGAGAGCTGAGAATCATGGTTCAAAGCCAGCCTACGCAGGAAAGTCCATGAGACTCTTATCTCCAATGAGCCACCAGAAAACTGGCAGTGGTTCAAATGGTAGAGCACTAGTCTTGAGGTGAAGAGCTGAAGGACAGCGTCCAGGCCCAGATTTCAAACCCCACAACTGACAAAAATAAACAAATATTTTGACATAAAATTTAAAATATATATGCTAAAACTTTTTAAATCCTCACTAGATATAATAGTTTATATAAATGTAAAGAACTGTTTCTGGTTTTAGTTGAACCATGCCGGTAAAAGCAAAATGTCTTCTGAGCTTTTCAGTCTTTCTTTTTTTTTTAATTGTGAGAATACCATACAGAGGAGTTACAATTACATGGGCAAGAAAACTGGTACATTTCTTTCTTTTTTTTTTTTTTTTTTTTTTTTTGATCCGGTCATGGGGCCTGAACTCTGGGCCTGGGCGCTGTCCCTCAGCTCTTCAGCTCAAGGCTAGCGCTCTACCACCTGATCCATAGCACCACTTCCGGCTTTTTTATTTTCTGCTTATGTGGTGCTGAGGAATCAAACCCAGGCCGTCATGCATGCAAGGCAAGTGCTCTACCACTGAGCCACCTTCCCATCACAGGAGTACATTTCTTATCAATTTTTGTTGCCTCCTCTTTGTTTCCCCTCCAATCCCTTCCCATACTCCCCTTCCCCCCACCCGATCTACCCCCCACACCACACCAAAGTTGTAAAGTTCGTTTTTCGACATAACTACTTGTACATCTCATTATTGCAATGGGTCCACCTGTATCCCTAGTTAAACAATTTGTTTTTTCCCTTCCCTTCCACAAATACCAACATAAAATACAGTGAAAGCATGGGTTATACGGTGGGGAAGGGACATACAAAGCAACAAAGAAATAAACTTATAATATGTTAGAAACAATTGCATGAAAGGAAAAAAAACAAAAAAAACATTTGAATATTTATCTTGGGGTTCATTCCCCTAACATCATCTTATCTGACCTTTACTGCTTGACTCAGACATATACTAGTTATTGCAAATAAGGGAAACCATTGAAATAGCACAAAGACATCATTGGACATGAGATAACACGTGTTTCAGAGACAACTTAGTAAAGACAAAATATGGAATTTAAATGACTTATAAAAACATTATCTATGTACATATGGCCATATAAGATGGTGTTAAGTGAAATGAACCCCAAGATAGGGACACAATTTATTGTTTCTTTTTTTTGGGGGGGGGTCCGGTCGTGGGGCTTGAACTCTGGGCCTGGGTGCTGTCCCTCAGCTCTTCAGCTCAAGGCTAGCGCTCTACCACTTGAGCCACAGTGCCACTTCCAGCTTTTTTCTTTTTGCTTATGTGGTGCTGAGGAATTGAACCCAGGGCCTCATGCATGCAAGGCAAGCTCTCTACCACTGAGCTACCTTCCCAGCCCCAACTTGTTTCTTTCTTGCTATTGTTTCCTACTCGTGCTGGATTTGAACTGCAACCCTCAGATCTCAGCCTCCTGAGTAGCTAGCATTATAAGTGTGAGCCACTGGCACATGGTTTAAGATCACATTTCTAACAGTGTACACTCAGGATCTGTAATGTGTATCTTCATCTATCTTTATATGAATCCTTGAGTTAAAAATATGGGCTAGAGCTTAGACTTCACACTCAAAAAATATTTCTAGTTTAAAAGTTGATACTCCTGGGGTGGGAAGGTGGCTCAGTGGTAGAGCACTTGCCTTGCATGCCTGAGGCCCTGGGTTCGATTCCTCAGCACCACATAAGCAAAAAGAAAAAAGCTGGCAGTGGTGCTGTGGCTCAAGTGGTAGAGTGCTAGCCTTGAGCTGAAGAGCTGAGGGACAGCGCCCAGGCCCAGAGTTCAGGCCCCATGACCGGATCCAAAAAAAAAAAAAAAAAGTTGACACTCCTGGAAAAATAAAACCTAAGAATATAAAGGAGTCTGGAAAGTTGAGTGTGCATCCAGCCTGGGAAGAACAGTCTCTGAGACACTATCTATAATTAACCAGCCAAAAACCTGGATTGGAAGGTTGCCTCAAGTGATGGAATACTAGTCATGAGCAAAATTGTTGAATAAGAGCTTGAGGATTTTGCATACATACATACAAACATACACATACATACAGAGACACTTCTATGTGCAAACACACATACACAAATGAAACAACTCTCAGAATGTGCAGAAAAGTTAGAAAACAATAGAAAATATGTCCTGAGTAAGACTAGATCAAATGATAATTTTTACTATGAGAAAGTCCTCAAGTGAACTTTCTTCAAAAATGTTTGAGTATATTACATAGGTAGGGACCAGAGATAGTAAGAAAGTCAAGTAATCATTATTAAAGGGATCAGATCCAATGAGGAATGAATCAGAGACCCCTGCAGGTGCATCTGAAAATGTTCATATACTGTGTCAAATATTAGAACATCTTTGAAAATAGTACATAAACAGTCTGAGCAGTCAGTCTAGTGAATAATATCATTGGAGAAGTTCAGAATTGCTAGTCTGTATCTAGATTAAATAAACCAACAAACTATGGCGGGGCAATGTGATACAAGCCTGGAATTCTAGCACTCAGACTAAGAGAGGAGATTAGAGAGTGTAATCACATAGTGATACCTTCCCTGGACCAGGTAGTATAATTTTGTCTCAATGAAACATACCAAATAACAAGAAAGGGATTCACAGTTAGAAGTATGGGATAATTTTGTCATTATGTTTTGAGAAGTCGTTTCCTATTGAAATGTAAGTCATATATAATCTTCAGTTGTGTTTTTAATACTCTCTTCTTTACAGAATATTCCTAGATGTGAAATGGCTCATGATTTCCCAACCAAAAATTTGAAAAAGTAAGTATCATTCTGTTGGATTCCAAAGAAATCTTGAAGGCTTACAAAAGTTTAAACCTGGAGAAATAGCAAAGTTCATCTAATGTAAGACTTTGTAGACCTTGCTAAATTAGAATTTAGATTTAAAATAAATATTTTGGTTTTGTTTGTAATTTCATATTCTATAGGATACTACAAAATTCTTTTTAAGTAGAGGGTTTAATTGACAAATTCACAAATGATTCTGGCATTCTATTTGCCTAAAATATTCTTTCAAGCAAGGTATAATTAGAACTTAGTTAATACATAATTCCAGCAGTTCATGTATAAAATGATAACATGAATAATCTGGACAGAGTTGGATGATACCAATTTATAAATTTAGAAAAAGCAACTTTTTGAGGCTTTGGTGTAACATGGTGTGAAGAGAGCAAGTCTGTGACATCTTGGTTCTTCTATCTATTTGTATCACAGGAAGCAATTTCCTTAATTATGTGCCTCTGTATACAATGAGGAAAATGCTAGGGTTGGGGTTTGTTTTTATTTTGTTTTTGTTTTTTGTTTTGTCCTAGGGCTTGAACTCTTGGCCTGGCCATTCTCTCTGAGCCTGTTTTTGCTCAAGGCTCATGCCCTACCACTTCAACCTCAGTGTCACTTGTGTCTGGCTTTTCTTGAGCAGTTTATTGGAGAAAAGAATCTAAGGAAACTTCCTGCCTGGCTTTGAACCATAATCTTCCGATCTTAGTCTCTGGAATATCTATAATAGATTAAAAATAAATATAAATATTTGCAAGTGTTCTGATTTCAAGAATACTACTGGGGGGGAAATGTTGCAGCAAAGTTTAGTGTAGTGTTCTTTCCACAAGAGGAAGGGCATCACATTAGCAGAAGTGTAGTATTTTTTCACAATAATGATAAGCTAGTCATATTGTAAGTTTAGGGAATATTAACGTGCACATTACAAGTTGGAAACTGTTGGGTTAGGATAACTTTATGACATAAAAGTGTGGGATTGTTGGTCATAGAAATAATAGCTTACTCTGATGAACAAATGTTTACTCTTGAGGAATTAATTATTACAGATATTTTATAGTTTTATCCTCTACCAGAATGTGGCTATTTTTTCTGTTGACTTCTCAATATGTACCACCGCATTGGAATTTGCATCTATTGCAGAATTAAGTAACATGCAAACAGGTACTGTTTTGAATGTCTCTGGTACAGAACGTTCAGAATTTGAAAATGAATAGTTAGTAGTCATAGGAATTTTGAAGAAAATATGTATTCTGTCCTCTTAATTATTCAGTTTTAAAAGTTAGCAGTTTCCATAGAATTAAACTTTTCTGTTTTACTATGGGACAATACTAAAATTATGTTTTTTTCAATATAATGGCAAGTATATTGTGAAAATATTGGATAACATTCAAGTTGATGACCCTCTGAAAAGAAGGGGTAATGAATTCAAATAGATGCCAAATAGTGTTCATTTTTTAAAAAGTTAATACACATAGAATAATTTTACTATACCAATACAGTGAAATTATATTTTATGTGCTTATTTTTTTATTTAATTTTATTGTCAAGGTGATGTATTGAAGGAGTTGCAGTAACTGTAAGGTAGTGAATACATAACATGTCGAACTTTTTTACCTCCCCCCTCATTTTTCTCACACTTTTCCTTCACTCCAATACCCCTCACAAGTTGTAATGTAAATTTCCAACATATTGTCTTGTGAGTATTGCTATTGCTCTGGTTTGCCCTTTGTCTCATCATTTTGTTGTTCCTCTTCCCTTGACAAATTAAGATAAATGTATATACAATACACAGGGTCCTGAAATCAAATACAGCAGGGAATAAAACATAGGGGAAAAACACAAATGAAAAAAAGAAATCACATTGTACATTAAAAACAACAACCACAAAGAAAAACCTCTGTTTCCATATCTAGGAGTTCATTTTGCTCAGCATGATCTTATATGATCATATATACATAGCTATTGAGCCATTCTGCTCATCTGCTAGGACTATGTTAGACATTTCTTACTTATTGCATGAGGGAAACTATGAAATCTGTTTCTTTGTGTCTTGCTTATTTTACTTAGGATTTTTCCAAGTCTTTCCATTTTCTTATGAATTGGAAGCATAGAATTCCACCATATATATATTTATATGTATATATATATATGTGTATATATATATATATATATATATATATATATATATATATATATATATATATACCACATTTTGCCGATTCATTCATCTACTGAGAGGCATATTGGTTTAAAACATGCTTGCATGTAAGTATCAATTAGGGTCATTCAAAAATGACAGATGCCACCAGACATACTAAAATCATGATTTCTAAGTAAGATAGGATTTTATGGTGGTACAAGTGTTGAGATATCTGGATGAGTCTAATCTTGCACTGAATTAGGCAGGAAGATATCCAATATCATATGGGATAAAAATGGTAGTGAGAAGATATTCCCTTGAGAAAGATATAGGAGGCTGCCAGAAGTATGAAGAAATTCAGATAATTTTGAAGGATTTAGAATTGCAAGCTCAAATATGTCTCTTTAAGTGGAAAGGCAAAAGAAGGGGAAGGAAATAAAATAACAGAAAGCAGATAATTGTCCCAACTTACAGTATAAAAAGACATAACCTATAACTTCCATGTTAAAGAAAGACCAATATAATACATCCCACTTAATTTAGATACATGCAAAATATTTACTTGGCTTTTCCCACTTTAATGCTCCAAAATAAATGAAGACTTATAAGAAAAGCTATGTGATTGTCATTACTTCAACCTGAACACTAATTGTGATGAGCCCTTTATTCTCAGTATGCTCTTGGAAAATACTCCCTAAATTGATGATGTTGTGGCTGATTAGAGTCAGCGTAACGGGCTTCTGCTTGTATGATAGTCCCAGAATGTTTTAATGCAGTTTTTTCTCAAGGTATCCAACATATTGTCTGATGCTGTACTTTGAACACACCCTTACACCTAAGCACATTATTTGAAATTGTACCTCAGCATTTCTTTGGCACATTCTACTTTGTGCCTTTGTCTTTTTTGCATGTTCCTTTTGATGTCACAGTTGCTCTATTTCCATTTCATCTGTACAAACTGCTAAGAACATTGTTCATCTACTGTGAAGACTCAGGGTCTATGTTGAGGGGACAGAATGATGCAGGCTCCAGCCTCGGGATTGTCTGAGGACTGTGTTTGGGATTAGGAAAGCTCTTGGAATGCCAGGCTAGAGAGGGAAAACGTTCTCTCTCCCTATCTCCAGACACATGTCACAGATTCCTGAGAGCTGAGGAAGTGGCTCTTCTGCTTGCTTAAGCATAGATGAACAGCTGGACAAGCATTTTCCTGAGATTGAAGAAGTGGTTTGAGCTTGCTCTAAAATAGTTTAGATAATAATATACCTAGACATTGTCTCATAGGTTAAGTAAAAATGTATCTGTGGAAATTTTTTGTGTGAATGTTTTCTAACCACATCTTGGCAAAGATTATGCTTGCTTGTCTTTAAATACCCACTAACAATAAACCACAGCATGCAGTGGCAATTGCTGTTTGCACGCTGCATCCCGTGTCCTGGTGATTTCATGACCCTTACCCAGGGACCCCGACGCACTAGACGTTGACGATTGGCGCCTGAACAGGGACCCTGCATTGTTGAATTCAGGAAGGGATACTCAGGTAAGTACTTTTAATTACAGGGTGATGGGACAAGTTAGGTCTACTCCGTACTTACATATGCTTAAACATTTACTTGCTGCTTATGGTGTAAATATTTCTTCTTCTGACATAGAAATGTGTATTAATGTAGTTAGGGAATGGAATCCAATGAAGGAACATTGTATGTTGATAATTGGAAACGAGTAAAAAATAATGTAGAAAGAGCTGTTTGAGAAGGGGAAAAGATTCCTATTAGATTTTGGTCCATTTGGGCTATTTTACATACCCTTTTTAAAGTCTTGAATGAGGAAAGATTAATAGCGGACTTAAAGAAAGAGGCCACTCCTTCTATTGTAGATTTACAATTGGACTCTGAGGTTAAGGACGCAATAGGTAAGGATGCATTGCAATTAACAGAGAAAAAACAAGAGGTAAAAAAGGCTTAAAAGGAACAAACTGAAAGTGTAATAAAATGTCTGAGCAAATGGAATTGATTTTATCAAAATTACAACATATGGAGTTGGAAATTAGCAGAGTGAAAGGAGAACCTGAGAAAGTGAAAGTAAAGCAGCCTTTGGCTCCTCCGCTGGCCGATGCAATCTTTACAGCGTCACTCCCTCACAAAACAGAGGGCTCAGACAGTGAGTTTGATGATGAAATGTTTATTTTTTCTTATCCTGTAATTCGACCACGCCCTATGAATGGTATAGCTCAACCAGCCAGATATAAAGGTGTTGCTGTTGATGATATTGGTAAACTCAAGAAGGCAGTGACGTTGTATGGTCAGCAGTCTCATTATGTTAAGGAATTGCTTAATGGGCTTGCTCAACATTACAATAATTTTGCTCCTGAGGATTGGAAGATGCTTTGTAGAGCCTTGCTTAAGGAACCTGAATACCTACGATGGCAAATGTGGTTTACTGAGTTATGTACAGAAAGGGCTAGACAAAATGCACAGAGCAGTAACCCACGCCTACAGGTCATAACCTTTCCCATGTTTTGTGGAACAGAACTATATGCAGATGCTCATATGCAAGTGAACTCTCCTGAAGAGATTCATGAGCAGTTAAGAGACATAGGTATTGAGGCATGGGAAAGGATTTGACCGGTAGGAGAGCATTATGGCTTTTGGACTAAAGTAATTCAAAAACCTAATGAACCCTATGTTAAATTTTTATCGCGATTGAAATTGACCTTGGAATGTACTGTTGTGGGAGAGGCTGCAAGTCAACAACTACTGCGCATGTTGGCTTATGAGAATGCTAATGAGGACTGTAGACGGGCCCTATTGCCTATTAAAGAATCTGGGGGTTCCGGGAAGATGGCGGAGGAGAAGCTGGAATCTGAACAAGCTCTCGCATAGAAAGCAGCTTTAGAGTTCCAGTGAACAGTCCTAAGCCAGAGAATCACACCAAGTGTGCCATCACAGGACAGAGAGTTAGACAAGAGAGGGGAAGCCAAGGCAAGTGGTCGCCAGCAGCCGCCACGGCGGCGGCGGCGGCGACAGGGTCGCAAGCGGCAGAGACCACAGCCGGGGGCCATACCTGAGCGCTCACACAGAGAGTCCGGGACGAAGGAGCCAGACGCAGCGGCCGAGCGGATTCTACTCAACACCAGCAAGAACCAACAAAGAGCGGACATCTTCACCCTGCAGCTTGCAGACCAGAGACGACCCAGGATCCAAGACTCGGCACCAGAGACGACCCAGGACCCAAGACTCAGCGTGAGTACAAGCCCGACATCCTCACTCCTCAGGGAGCAGAGGAAGGAAGGCCACCCCTCCCCCCCCAGCACCGGTGATCTCCATCTTGGATACCGACAAAGCTCGGAGTTGCTGCTAGCTTCAGCTCAGGCCTTGGAATAAAATGAGTCATTTAGCAGGTCACAAGAACTTAACGCCGAAGTGACCTGCCAGACTCAGCTCCATCCAGGGAAAAGTCACCCAGCACAGGCGCCAGCCTAGACTCACTGGGTAACCAGAGCCAGAGGCTGCCCCTCCCTCTAGCAGCCACCACAATCAATTGAAAAACAGAAACCCTGAGAATGGCTCCAGGCTGGGCGCTGTGACTTATCACAAAATAGCCCCAGGGAAAAGCTACTGTTTGCTGAAAGGCCTCAACTCCACCCAGAACCTAGCCTCATCACCACATCCCCCTCTTTTGTGACTCTCAAAGCAGACCACCCTCCCAGAAAACTAACCTGGGAGGGGGATCTCAAAATCTTGGGTAAAGCAGAGCATTTTTCTGCCTCTTCCAACCAACTGACTTAAGAAACCAATCAAGCCACAGGACCTCAAGCTGACCAGAGACTCCAAGAGACTGGTTGCAGACAAAAGGGAGATACAGGATTCTTCCCACTCCTCCCCCCCCAAAAACAAAAAAACAAAAAAAAAAAAATCAAAAGACTTTTTTTTTCTTCTTTTTTTTTTTCTTTTTTTTTTTTTCTCTTTTTTTTCATCTTCTTCTTTTCTTTTTTTTGCTTGTTTTTTGTTTTTTGTTACCTTATATATATATATATATATGTATATAAATTTTTTTCCCTTCTAAAACTTTTATCAATCTTTAATTTTTGCCTCTTCTGAAAAAATAATTGTTTTCCAGTAACTTTTTTTTCTCATCTTATAATTTTTATTTCAGAATTACGTGAATGAGAGTTTTCCTTTCTTTTCTTGTCTTCTTTCTCTTTTTCTTTCTTTCTTAATTATCTTTTTGTTTTTTATCTAGCCCTACTGAACTTCTGATCTTTTCTTCTCCCTTAAAGCTTTTCACATCTCCTCAATGTCCCTCCCCTTCTCTGAACATATTCACATTCCTCTCTAAATAGACGGTCTTTTAACCTCTATAATAACATTAATTTTTACGTTTCTATTCTTTTTCTGGTCTCTCTTTATACCCCTTTCCGTCTCTTCTTTTTCTCTCTCTCTCTACTTGCATCCTACCCAACCCATTTCCTGCACTGTGAGTAGGACATAGTTAACTCTCCTTGTGCCTCCCCACACCAATCTATTCCTATTTTTTACCCACATCTCTCACTAATCCTAATAATTTCTGGTTTTCCAAATTCTTTTCTGCGGTTCGAAGTCCTTTAACATATAGTCGTTTGATGTTGAATAGATGTATCTGTTGAACTAGATTGTATCTGTAGACTATTGACTGTACAAATGCAAACTTTGGTTGATGGTTGCCTTAAGATAGTGTTCTAGCACAAAACTGGTGCAATCTTTATCTCAAATGGGCCGAGTAAGCCGGAAAAACACAAGAAAAATGGCAAATTCGGGTATCTCAATTCCCAACCTTGATAATCAGGGATTAGAACATATAAAGAATAACCAAGAGGAGAGTTCCCAAATAGCTCTACAAACACTAATAGCAAACATGATAAATGAGAAGTTTGACAATGTACAAAGGACTCTGTATGAGCGTGATAGGGAGAGAGAGGAGGCATCCCAGAAGTTTATACAGGAATATCATAAGCGTGAGGAAGCTTCTCAAAAACTGATACAGGATTTGCATGAACAACTTGAGAATACTCAAAGAGAAAGGGAGGAATGGCGTGAGCAGGCAGAGAACACTCAAAGAGAACTGCAGGAATCCCACAGAAGGGAGGAAACTAATCAAAGAGTAATTCACGAATTAAGAGACCAGGTAGAGAATACACAAAGATCACTAAAGACATTCATGGAATCCATTAACAAAGAGCTGAAGGAAGTCAGGGAGACCACAAAGGGAATGTTGAATGGAACCCAACAGAAGGAATGGGAGTCCAAAGAAACCATAACCAATCAACTAAGTGATTTGAGAACAAACACTGAACACCAAATTAAGGAAGTAAAGAAATTCATACAAGACCTAAAACAGAGCTTCAACAAAGAACTTGAAGCCATCAAAGCTGACCAAGTAGAAGGAAAAGAGATAAAAAACAAAGTAGAGAGTCTTGACAGCAGGTTAGACCATGCAGAAGATCGAATCTCAGGGATTGAAGACAGCCTAGATATTATAGAGAAAGAACATACAACCATCCAAGACAAGTCCAAGAAATATGATAGGTCTATCCAACACCTGGAGGACACCATCAGAAGGCCCAATTTAAGGATAATGGGTGTAGAGGAGCACCTAGAAACAGAAGTTAATGGTCTAGGAAATTTGTTTAACAGGATCCTAGCAGAGAACTTCCCAAACATACAAAAAGATAGGCCTATTCAGATACAAGAAGCTTTTAGAACCCCAAATAGACCAGACCAGAATAGGACATCCCACAGTCACATTATAATCCACACAGGATCAACCCAGACCAAGGAAAAGATCCTTAAAGCTGTCAAGGAGAAAAGATTAATCACCTATAAAGGGAAACCAATTAGAATTACCTCAGATTTCTCAGCAGAGACAATCAAAGCAAGAAGAGCCTGGAATGACGTATGCCATGCCCTAAAAACAAACAACTATCAACCAAGAATACTGTACCCAGCTAAACTCTCCTTCATAACTGAAGGCCAAATAAAAACCTTCCATAGCAAAGAAAAATTGAAACAATACATCTCCACCAAACCAGCCCTGCAAAAGATTCTTAAAGATGTCCTACACATAGAAAACCAACAAGAACGCAACAAAGGCCAAGAAACTGCACACAAACGGAGAATCCAAGAACCTTAGGAAGAACCCAGTTTTCACAGCCCCCAAGAAGGTGGATAACATGGCAGGAACTCCCAAATACCTCTCAGTCCTATCTCTTAACGTTAACGGACTGAACTCTCCAATTAAGCGACATAGACTGTCTAGTTGGATTAAAAAACAAGACCCTTCTATCTGCTGCCTGCAGGAGTCACATCTTGCCCGTAAAAACAAACATATTTTCAAGGTTAAAGGCTGGAACAAAATCTACCAAGCAAACGGCCCTCATAAACAGGCGGGAGTTGCAATCCTAATATCAGATAAAATAGACTTCAAATTAAAATTCGTGAGAAGAGATAAAGAAGGTCGCTACATACTAATTAAAGGATCTCTCCTTCAGGAGGATATTACAATTCTAAATATCTATTCGCCAAACAATGGAGCACCCAAATTTATCAAAGAAACACTACTTTCCCTCAAATCCCAGATAGATCCAAAGACATTAATCGTTGGGGATTTTAACACACCACTCTCCCCACTAGATAGATCAACTCGGCAAAAACTCAACAGAGAAACCGCAGATCTAAACAGCTGCATAGATCAACTAGACTTAACAGACATTTACCGAACATTTCACCCAGCAGCATCAGAATACACGTTCTTCTCAGCAGCACATGGAACGTTTTCTAAAATAGACCACATTTTAGGCCACAAAGCAAACTTGTCTAAATTCAGAAACATTGAAGTTATACCTTGCATTCTCTCTGACCACAAGGGAATAAAATTAGAACTCAACACCAAAAGCCACCAAAGAAAGTCCGGTATCACATGGAGGCTGAACAACACACTACTGAATCACGAGTGGGTCATGGAAGAGATTAGAAAGGAAATTCAAATGTTCATGCTATTCAACAAAAATGAACACACAAATTACCAGCTCCTCTGGGACACAGCAAAGGCAGTACTCAGAGGAAAGTTTATAGCTCTGAGCTCCTACATCAACAAATTGGAGAGATCGGAAACTAACAATTTAATGACACATCTAAACCTCCTTGAAAAAGAGCAGCAAGATAAACCCCAATCCAGTAGACGGAAAGAAATAATCAAAATTAAATCAGAATTAAATGAATTAGAATCCAAAAAAACTATAGAAAGAATCAACAAAACAAAGAGTTGGTTCTTCGAAAAACTTAACAAAATCGACAGACCCTTAGCAAACCTTATCAGAAAAAGGAGAGAGCACACCCAAATTAATAAACTCAGAGATGAGAATGGAAACATCACCACGGAAACAACCAAGATTCAGAACATTATAAGGGAATACTTCTCAAAACTTTATGCTAATAAGTTTGAGAACTTGACAGAAATGGACCTTTTCCTAGCAAATATTGACATGCCAAAACTAAACCAAGATGAGTTAAACCAGCTTAACAGGCCCATATCAAGCATTGAAATAGAAACAGCAATAAGAGACCTCCCAGCTAAGAAAAGTCCAGGACCAGATGGTTTTACAGCGGAATTTTACAAGGCCTTCAAAGCAGAGCTCACACCAATACTCCTCCAACTCTTCAATGAAATTGAAAGAGAAAGCTCACTACCAAACACATTCTATGAAGCCATCATAACCCTCATCCCAAAACCAGGCAGGGACTCATCAAAGAAAGAAAACTATAGACCCATTTCTTTGATGAACATTGATGCAAAACTTCTCAACAAAATTTTGGCCAATCGACTTCAACAATTCATCCAAAAAATCATACACCATGATCAAACAGGATTCATTTCAGGGATGCAAAGCTGGTTCAATATACGCAAATCAATTAATATTATTCATCACATCAACAGGAGCAAGAATAAGAACCACATGGTTATCTCAATAGATGCAGAAAAAGCATTTGACAAGATCCAACACCCCTTTATGATGAAGGTTCTGGAAAAATTAGGAATCCATGGAACATTCCTCAATACAATAAAGGCTGTATATGACAAACCTACAGCCAGCATTATACTCAATGGTGAAAAACTAAAGCCATTTCCTCTTAACTCAGGAACAAGACAAGGATGCCCACTCTCTCCACTTCTCTTCAATCTAGTATTAGAATGCCTAGCTACAGCAATAAGGCAAGATGCAGACATAAAGGGGATCCAAATAGGGAAAGAAGAAATAAAACTTTCCCTCTTTGCAGATGACATGATCTTGTATTTAAAGAATCCCATAGACTCCACTCCCAAATTACTCAAGCTGATTCAAAACTTTGGCAAAGTAGCAGGTTATAAAATTAACCCCCCAAAATCAATGGCTTTTCTATATGCCAACAATGAGAAAAGTGTGGCTGAAATTAGGAAAGCAACTCCATTTGTAATAGCCCCACAAAAAATAAAATACCTAGGAATTAACTTAACCAAAGAAGTGAAGGACCTCTATGATGAAAACTTTAAAATCTTGAAAAAGGAAATCAACACAGAACTTAAAAAATGGCAAAACCTCCCATGCTCCTGGATTGGCAAGATTAACATCGTGAAAATGGCAATACTTCCCAAGGCTATCTACAAATTCAACGCGATACCTATCAAAATTCCACCCTCATTCTTCAAGGAAATAGAGGAGGCAATCCAAAAATTCATATGGAACAATAAAAGACCCCGAATAGCAAAAACGCTCCTCAACGGAAAGAACACTGCTGGAGGAATATCAATACCAAATTTCAAACTCTACTATAAAGCCATAGTAATCAAAACAGCTTGGTATTGGCATAAGAACAGACCTCAGGACCAATGGAATAGAATTGAAAACCCAGAAATGAACCTACAGACCTATAGCCATCTAATCTTCGATAAGGAAGCTAAAACAATAGAATGGAAGAAAGACAGCCTCTTCAGTAAATGGTGCTGGCAAAATTGGTTAACTACATGTAGAAAACTAAAGCTAGATCCTTATATATCACCCTGCACCAGAATCAACTCCAAATGGATCAAAGACCTTGAACTCAAAGCAGACACTCTGAAAACATTACAGGATGGAATAGGAGAAACCCTAGGTCTCCTTGGCTCGGGTCGAAATTTTCTGAATAGAGACCCGGAAGCACAACAAATCAAAGAAAGGTTGGACAAATGGGATTGCATAAGATTGCAGAGCTTCTGCAGGGCAAATGACATAGCTGGCAAGATCAATAGAAAGCCCACCGATTGGGAGAAGATCTTTACTAGCCATACAACGGACAAAGGTCTCATATCAAAAATATACTTGGAACTCAAAAAATTAAACCACCCAACAACAAATCCTCAAAGAAACAACTGCCCAATAAATAAGTGGGCGAAAGACTTAAAGAGAAGCTTCTCTGAAGAAGAAAGAAGGATGGCCAATAGACACATGAAGAAATGTTCAACATCCCTAGCCATAAAAGAAATGCAAATCAAAACAACATTGAGATATCACCTCACTCCAGTTAGAACAGCAAAAATCAAGAACTCTAATAACAACAGATGCTGGAGGGGATGTGGACAGAAAGGAACCTTACTTCATTGTTGGTGGGAATGTAAACTTGTTCAACCACTTTGGAAAGCAGTATGGAGGTTCCTCAAAAGACTTCACATAGATCTCCCCTATGATCCAGCAATCCCACTTTTGGGCATTTACCCAAATGTTTACAAACAAGACCACACTAAAGCTACCAGCACAACTATGTTTATTGCAGCATTATTTACCATAGCTAAGATATGGAACCAACCCAGATGCCCCTCAGTAGATGAATGGATCAAGAAAATGTGGTATATATACACAATGGAATTCTATGCCTCCATCAGAAAGAATGACATTTCCCCATTTGTTAGGAAATGGAAAGGTTTGGAAAAAATTATATTAAGTGAAGTAAGCCAGGCCCAAAGAAGCATAGGTCCCATGGTTTCCCTTATTTGCAATATCTAGTATAGGTATGAGTCAAGCGGAAAAGGCCAGATAATGTGATGTTAGGAAAATGAACCCTTAAATATGTATTTTAATGTTTTCGTTTCTTTCATGCATGTATTTCTAATGCATTTATAAGATTATTCCTTTATTGCTTTGTATGTCCCTCCCCCACAGTGTAACCCCCGCTTTCACTATATTTGATATCAGTATATCATGTGGAGGAGATGGGGACAAACAAATCGTTTAAGGATTCAGGTGGACCTGTTGCAACAATGAGAAGTACAAAATGTCATGTCAAAACCAGCTTTACAATTTCGGTGTGGGGGGGGGGAGGGGGGTATAATTGGGTGGGGGGAGGGGGGTAAAATTGGGTGGGGCGAGGGGGGAGGCAGGGAAGGGAAGTGAAGGGTAAACAAAGGAGGAGGCTGCAATGCTTGGTAAGAAATGTATGCATTATTCTGCCCATGTAATTGTAGCCCCTCTGTACAGTATGTTCTCAAATAAAATAAAATACAATTTAAAAAAAAAAAAAAAAAAGAATCTGGGGATGTGAATACATATTTGAGGTCCTGCAGAGATATTATATCTGAATCCAGGCGTATGCAGGTGTTTGCTGAAACTATGCCCACTACCTGGCATGCTTTGCAAACAAAACCCTCTAATCTAAAGTGTTTTGGATGTGGTCAAATAAAAAAAAGTTGTAAAAAAGCTACTGGAGTTAACAAGAGAAGACCAAAAATTTACCCTAAATGTTAAAAAGGGGAGCACTGGGCAAGGGAGTATAGATCAAAAATAAACAATAAAAAAAATTCCTATAAAAGATGCTTTCCCTTTATATTTAAAGATTTTGGATTAATGATAGCACCTGAAAAGACCCCAGACCCCAGAATATGTTCATCCATTGAGCTCTTTAAGAAAAACCACTGCCCCTTCCCCTACATAGCTAAGAGAGCAAAGCAGGACGCAGGCAAGTCATTAACCACTGAGTCACCGCCTGCAGACCCCAGCATGACTCTAACACATGCCCTAAAACCAGGCATTCCTGGAAAATAGCGACCCTCCCGTCCCTTCCTGTAAAACTTAGCCATAATGGCAGGGTAGGTCAGGAGGTAATAAATCACTTGTCAAAATTAGGGAACGAACAGTTTCGGTGCATGACGACCAGCACAGACTTGTCAGGGCAAGTACCGACACGTCAGCTTTCCCCCAACCCCACCTGCCCCATCTGGCCAGCTTAACCTGACCAATCCCCACCCTGAACGTAATTTGAAATTAACCAATCAATACTCTGTAACCAAGCATCTCGCTTCTGTAACCTTGCTTCTGCTGTCCATAAAAAGAGGATGCTTTCAAGCACTCGGCGCGCAAGTCTCCCGACAGACTTTGTCGCCCCGGGTACCCGTGTAACCGGTTCCCAGACACTTGACCTGAACCTTGTGGATCTCGTGGTTAAGTGCACCTGGGAGCCGAGGCATGCCCGAATAAACCTCGTGCTGTTTGCATCCGTACAAGTGGTCTTGTTGTTCCTTGGGGAAGGGTCTCTTTAGATCGAAGGACACCCCACGCCGGGGGTCTTTCATCTTGGGGGCTCGTCCGGGATAGAGACCCCCACCCAGGGACCACCGACCCATTTTCGGGAGGTAAGCTGGCCAGCGTCTGTGTATTGTCTGTGTATTGTCTGTGTGTTGCCTGTAAGCTGTCTGAAGTCTCGTGTGGCCAATTTCTGTGCGCTTGCGAATCTGGTGAGTTCGGCCGTTCTCGTCTGTATCAGGCGGACCCGTGGAGGAGCTGACGAGCTAGTACTCCCGACCGCGGTCCCCAGGAGACGTCCTGGGGGCTTCTGGGAGCCTGAAAAAGTGGCTCATCAGGGTGGCCTGAAATATTGGCCCGTCAGGGTGGCCTGAAATATTGGCCCGTCAGGGAGCCTGAAAAAGTGGCTCATCAGGGTGGCCTGAAAAAGTGGCCCATCTGGAACTCAGTCCTCTTTTAGACGCGTGATTTGCCTAGGAGACGAGAGATCCGGACTCTCAAAACAGTCTCCGCCTGGTTTTTGCCTTCGGCTGATTGTCGAAACCGCGCAGCGACAAAGTAGCGTGACCAGTTATAATTTGTAATGTTGTTTGCTGTAGAGTTTTGGTTGCTTGCATTGCTGCTGCCCCTGTGGTTTGTTTTTCTGTTGGTTTGCTGCTCTTGCCTTCGCTGTGGGGAATCTGGGAGAGTGTGTTACTGCTAATAAGCTTGTGTTACTCCTTAAGTTAAACCCAAACAAGCCTCCATCAGGTTTTGCTTTTAGTTTGTTAACAACAGCGCGCAGCGAAGCTAAGTGTGGTCTGTATTGTTGTCTGTATTGTTTTTGTGTTCGTTAACAGTTTTAAAATGGGACAAACTGTCACGACCCCTCTCTCCCTAACCCTACAACATTGGAGAGAGGTACAAACGTCAGCTCACAATCTTTCGGTAGAAATTAAGAAAAGAAAATGGATAACTTTTTGTTCATCAGAATGGCCCACTTTCAACTGTGGCTGGCCACGGGAAGGAACCTTTAACCTAACCATTGCCTTACCTCCCCCGTGGATGAAACCCTTCTTATCTACCCCGGCCCCCCAAATCCCTACCCCCTTAACCCTTCCATCTGCCCCTCAGCTCTCTCCCCCACTCCTTCCCTCTCCAATTTCCCAACCTCAGCTCTCTCTCCTTCCCGGGGAGTTTAGCCATGGTCGGCCACTCCCATCTGAAGTCGCTTTTTCTGTTTGGCGCCTGTCTGTTTTTGTGTTTCTGTTTAGTGTTAATTGTTTCTGTTGTCTGTTTTGTTGTCCTTAAAGGGATGGGGCAGCAACTAACAACCCCCTTAAGTCTGACTATAGATCACTGGAAGTCACAGCCTGAGCCGAGATTGTCAGGTTTTGGGAACTTGCTTGTTTGTCAATTATGAAATTGCCACTGACCATCTGCAGGTGGCCTCAGTTAGATCTCAGCCTCGGGCCTTGGCTCGGGGGGTCTGAGCGTGGGGGAGAACCTGTCAGTCTGAGGGAACGGCCGCTAGGGACTTCCTTCCCTTGCCCCAAGATGACTGGGAATTCTCCTCTGCCTTGGAAGGCCCCTGGGTCAACGTCTGCAGGAATCTAAGAGAAAAATCCTCCGGAGGTGAGTAGGGGGGTTGAGTCCCCTGGTAAGTGAATGGTGGTGAGATGTCGCCCTATTCACTGAGACTTGATTTTGTCTTTGTGGCCACATGTTTGTCTTGTTAACTGTAGTGTGTTTGTTTTATGGGGTAGGAAAGTTCTGGGTGAGTGTGGCAGGCTCACCCAGCAGACTCTGGATTCAGCTTGCTGAGTGGGAACAGCACAGAGTTCCGGTAGGGATAAACTGGGGCCCATTAGTCCCCAACTCAGCCTTCAGTTCTTGTCTAGTTCTGTTTTTAGAATTGGTACCAGTTTTAAATGTGGATCCTTGGTTTTTGTGTTTATCTGTGTTTTTGTTATTTATTTATTTAAACATCTCTGAGGGAATAAAAGTTCCAGCTGGGCCTGGTCACAGACCTGCTATGCCCACCCTCCTCGCGAGGCATGAAGGGTTACTGGGCTAGTTTGGTTCCCTTCAAGCCTCAGGCTGCACCTTCTCCCAGTGGAGGCTGCTGGAGGACAGGTGAGGGCGTAGAAGGCTGTGTACCTGGATTGGACTTTTCAGCTAGTTCTGTCTAAAATTGGGTTAAAAAAAAATCAGGCCAGTTTAGTCTTAGGTGACTCCCTCCCTCAGCCCTCCTCCAACTCAGAAGAGATTCAAAAGCCTTGCTAACAAGCAAGCTCTGTGAAAATGAAGCACAACAAAGGTACCTAGTTCTAAAAGAAATACTGTCTTAAATTTTTTGTTTAAAACCTTTAGAAAGTGTACGTACAACTGATTTTGATTTTTGCGCGCTTTAAGATCTGTGTGTTTTGTGTGTGTCTGTGAACGTGTTCAAAGATAAAAAATTGTCAGCATGCTGTAACAATTGGGTGAGTTTAAATTTAAAAATTCAAAAGGTTATGAGGTTTGGACATTACCAAAATTTTTTAAAAAATCTTCACATTGTTTTAAATGGCTTTTTAAAAGGTTTTTTAACTTGCAAATTAGAAAATCTGGTATTTTAAAAACTAATATTTTAAAATGCATAAGACTGTTTATATTGTAATCAAGTTATCTGGCTTAACAAAAATGCATTGGCAGTTTGGGATTTAATTCCCTTGGCTAAAATTTGGGATAAATATTAAAAATTTAAATGTAAAGGTTAGTTTAACACTGTCAAAGATGTTACCTGTTCTGTCTATCTAAAACTGTATTTCATTTGAGAACCAAGAGAAGAGACGGGGAAAAACTTAGAAACCAACAGAAGACCTATCTTTAGGGGTGAAGGATGAACAAGCAGAAGTGCAGTTCAGCTGGTCATGCAGTGGGACAGGCCCTGGGAGGAGTCCAAGCATGATGAGGCAAACTGGCACAAACACAGTTCATCTAACCCTAAAGAGTCAGATTGGGTGTGTGCCTGCCTATTCCATAGGAGGGGCCAAGTGGCCCATCGTTGTTCTGTCTCTTTTCCCTGCAGATAGGCACTGAAAACATGATGGTTAAAATGAATGATGTGATGATCTGATTAGTATTGCTAAAACTTTCCCTTGGATGTGTTAACATTAAAATTAGGAAGGCCTTAAAAAGAGGGTAAAAAGTTATTTGTATAATGTGGCTTACTTTCAATTATGTTCTACAATTAGGATGTTTTTAAAAGTTGTGAAGATGTTAAATCTAGCTTTGTGGTATAGTAAAGGTGACTGTAATTCTTGCATTAAGGAAAATTGGCATTTGAGTTTTAAAAAAATCTTAATGTGTGTCTGTTTTAAAACAAGCAGCCAAGAGACAATGAGTGACACTTGGCCTCAAGATTTCAAGGGATCTTTTCAAAATGCAAATGAAAACTAAATTATAAAATATTAAAGGTGATTAATAAGAGGTTTTTAAAAAATTAGAAATAAATTTTGGATATAAAGTTTAAAGGTAAAGCTGTTTTTAACATTGGCTTCAATGTGCACAGAGAAAGAAAAAATTAGGATTACCAAAATAATTGCTATTCTAGTTTGCTATTATAGGTTTTTTAAGTTTCCAGCAAGCCCAAAGCAAAGCACAGAGGATTCTTACAAGTTGTCAGATGTAACTTTGACTCTTAATAAGTTTCAGGTAAGAGCATGCTTAAAAGCTACTTCTATGTTGACCACCTTGTTGCTTTTAATTGGAGTAAAATGGCCTTTTGTAAGACTCATTGATCTGCAAACCGGTTCAAAGCCAGCCCGGGCACAAAAAGGTCCCTGTGAGACTGTCACCTCTACTCAGCCAAGTGCTGAAAGAGCAAGCAGAAATGCTTTGGGACTCACAGTGGCAGAGTACTAGCCCTGGACTGAAGAGTTAAGGGACAGCATTCAAGCCCCGAGTCTGGGACTCAAAGTGGCAGAGTGCTAGCCTTGAGCTGTAGAGCTGAGGGACAGTGCTCAGGCCCTGAGTTCAAGTCCAGCAACCAGCTAAGGAAAATGCCAATGAGGCATTTCTCCCAATGTAGAGAAGACACTCCTGGGACAAAAAGCAATGGTGGAGCATCCAGAGGCAGTAAGCCACTGCTTGGATGGCAGAAATGTCAGATCCTAGAGTCATTTGTGCGTGGCCCTTCAAAACTGATCAGAGCCGGGAGGTCATAGGAAGATAGTTTGGAAGCATGCCTAATGTTCATGACTACCTTGTAAGGGACAGGAACTTGCCAGTCCTCTGTGATAGTAAAAAACTAATGTTATAAAATGTGGGGGGTAGTTTAAATCTTAACCCCTTTATGTGCCAAAAGCTCTAATTGGCAGTAATATTGAGCTGACACCAGTTACATGAAATTCATCTTCTCAGGAAAAAGTTTGTAAACCCGAGAGTGTGTTTCTATTGATATCTGTCTAAAGGCCTGCAACGGTAACTCAGGCATTGTGTTAGGGTTACTAAAGATCACATTCCTAAGTCATCCAGAAAGATGCTTTTACAAACCAGAGTGCTAAACAAGCTATACTGCTATAGCTGGAGAAAAGGTCTGTGCAGTTGTCAAAAGTTAAATATTGTTCTTAATGACTTCTAACCCTGATGGCCTCTTTGTAAAATAGGCTAAGGTTATAGGCTCCTGGCTAGGTAAGATCAACGCCCCTAAAGTCAGCTTGAAGAAGTTACAGAAGATGGACCTTCGCCCTTCTACCCCCATTTTAAGATCAAGAGTCCAGAGTCAGTTTTGGAAAAATAAGACAAAATAGATAAAATAATTTTTAATAAGGGCATAAAAAATAGTGTTAACTGTTGTAGGTGTGCAAGGTGTGGAGACTGCATTTGTCAGAGATGGTTACAAGACTAAGCCTTCTGTGTCTATTTACAAAAATATCTGGTTAGTAAAAAGTTGTGATTTTGGTAAATTGTCCTGAGCTATTGTTTAAAAGATCTTAAAAACCAGCAGGATCAAAGCCTGCCAAGCCTAGGCAATGTATCTTTAACCAGTCTGTGTAGGAATTTACAGCCCAGCATGAGGTGTGACAACAGTCCCTTGGAGCCACTGAGAGACCCTGCTGTTCCGGTTGCTGCTGCTGCTGCTGTACACCTTAATGGGTAAAGTTCAACGACGGCCTGACAGTCACTTGGAGGAACTCCTGCTTGATTCCATCACCTAAGTCTGCTTCATGGTTGACTGCTGCTAAATCTAAGATCTTGTGGGACATTCTTTTGGGTGATATCCAGAAACCCTCTCTTCCCACAGTGGATATTGGGGACAAGGATATCACTGGCTTGCTTGTCTTAGGCACTTCAGTGCATAGTAACTGGAAATCCACTCTATGTTCACAGCCTAGTTTGACTCTGATATGGTAATAACCTGAGTGTGTTATCAATAGAGGTAATACTCTTAGCCTTAAAATCTAGCAAGCTTCTGCATCACGGTGGTGCCTTAAGGCTGTTCTAAGATAAAGGTTCCGCAAGCCAAAGGAAAATTGGGCAGTTTTAAACTACAGCCACAAAGATGGTCAAGAGATTGTAAAAAAAGAGGGTGGTAATGAAAGCCTTGGGAAAGAAATTGTAAAGAAAGAAGGAAGTAAAGAAAGCCTTGGAAAGAGAATTGGGGAAATTTAAAAAGTAAGGATTGTCTTTAAGACAAACCTCAGAAAGTTTAAGTATGTCGCAAATGGTATGAGTATGTCTTAAAATTGGAGCTTACAAGTACAGCTGGTATATCAGGCGACCAGCTGGTGACCATCCAAGAACGAAGCCTTGCAGCAAGATTGTATAACCTTTTACTGATAAAAGTTTGTTTTCCTCTACATTAGTCTGTCTGGGCGCTGACAAACTCCGTAAAATCGCACTCAGCACTCAGCATTCCAAAATCGAAGGGGGTTAGACTTGCTTTTTCTAAAGGAAGGGGGCCTATGTGCAGCCTTAAAGGAAGAATGTTGTTTTTATGCTAACAAAACAGGAGTGGTAATCAGGACCCTAGACAAACTCGAAGAAAGATTAAACAATAGACAGCGAGAATTTGAGTCTCAACAAACTTGGTATGAAGGGTTGTGGACTCCATGGTTTACTACCCTAATATCATCCTTAATGGGACCCCTAATACTCCTCATGTTAATCCTTACTGTGGGCCCCTGCATCGTAAATCGCCTAATACAATTTGTAAGGACCGCCTATCGGTCGTGCAGGCCCTAGTATTAACCCAACAATATCATCAACTTAAATTAACGGAGGAATCTCCAGTTGAATGAAGGATTTCATTCAGGCAAAAAGAAAATGGGGGAATGAAAAGACCCCAGACCCCAGAATATGTTCATCCATTGAGCTCTTTAAGAAAAACCACTGCCCCTTCCCCTACATAGCTAAGAGAGCAAAGCAGGACGCAGGCAAGTCATTAACCACTGAGTCACCGCCTGCAGACCCCAGCATGACTCTAACACATGCCCTAAAACCAGGCATTCCTGGAAAATAGCGACCCTCCCGTCCCTTCCTGTAAAACTTAGCCATAATGGCAGGGTAGGTCAGGAGGTAATAAATCACTTGTCAAAATTAGGGAACGAACAGTTTCGGTGCATGACGACCAGCACAGACTTGTCAGGGCAAGTACCGACACGTCAGCTTTCCCCCAACCCCACCTGCCCCATCTGGCCAGCTTAACCTGACCAATCCCCACCCTGAGCGTAATTTGAAATTAACCAATCAATACTCTGTAACCAAGCATCTCGCTTCTGTAACCTTGCTTCTGCTGTCCATAAAAAGAGGGTGCTTTCAAGCACTCGGCGCGCAAGTCTCCCGACAGACTTTGTCGCCCCGGGTACCCGTGTAACCGGTTCCCAGACACTTGACCCGAACCTTGTGGATCTCGTGGTTAAGTGCACCTGGGAGCCGAGGCATGCCCGAATAAACCTCGTGCTGTTTGCATCCGTACAAGTGGTCTTGTTGTTCCTTGGGGAAGGGTCTCTTTAGATCGAAGGACACCCCACGCCGGGGGTCTTTCACACCTAAAAAATACAAAAGGATACGGTGGTAAAATATTTAGGATATGTTGTTTCTAGACAAACAATGACACCTCAAAAAATATCTTTATGACGTGATCAATTACACATGTTAAATAATTTTCAAAAGCTATTAGGAGATATTAATTGGATGCGACTGGCCTTAAAAATTTCTACTTATCAGTTACATAATTTGTTTTCTTTGTTACAAGGGGATCCTGATTTACATAGCAAAAAAACTTTAACTAAGGAAGCTAAAAAAAATTACAATTTATAGAACAGAGAATAAAAGAAATGTTTTTACATTGAGTAACGCTAAATCAACCCATAAATTTATATATTTTAGATACATGGAAATACCCAACAGGAATTTTAGGACAAAATGAGCTACCATTACAATGGATTTATACACAGCATAGATTTACAAAAAATAGTATGCCTGACAAACAACAGTTGGCAATTATTATTCAACAGGCCAGGCAACGGGTATTTACCCTATCAGGGTATGATTTAAAATTATTTTTCCTTTGCCAAAAGACCAAGTAGAATATTTGTTAAACATGTCTGAAATGCTACAAATAGCATTAGTAAATTTTACTGGACAATTTTCCTATCATTTCCCCAAGGGTAGATTGTGGGATTGCTTGCATAAACAACAATTTGTCATTAATGATATAATTACCAAGGCCCCTATTCCCACTGCTCTTACCATTTTTACAGATGGCTCCAAAACAAAAAGTGCTTATTGGACAAAAAATAAACATTGGGTACAAACAACTACTTTAACATCAGTTCAACAAAATGAACTTTTTGCTATTATTGAAGTGTTACAAGATTTTGTGGGAGATATTAATATTGTTACTGATTCTGCCTATGCTGTAGGAGTTGTGACTAATACAGTACTGCTGTTACTTATTCATCTAAACCCCAGCTAAACCAATTATTTAAACAATTACAAGCATTACTACAACAACGTAATGCCAAAGTGTTTGTAACTCACATTAGGGCTCACTCTTCATTACCTGGGTACCTTGTATATGGCAATAATCAGGTTGATAAATTAGTTTTGCTTCTGCTGAACAGGATCATGCTCATTTACATACAAATGCTGGCTATTTACATATGCATTATAAAATACCTTATTCTCAAGCTAAACAAATTATAAAAAGTTGTCCTATTTGCAGATCAATGCATTTAAGAGTTGTACCTGCTGGAGTAAATCCTCGAGGATTACAACCTAATGAGCTCTGGCAAATGGATATAACCCATGTGCAAGCCTTTGGCCATTTTTCCTTTGTACATGCTACAATAAATACTTATTCTAAATTTGTTTGGGCTTCTGCCCTTATGGGAGAAACTGTTAACCATGTAATAGAACACTTATTGGAAGCTTTTGCCATTATGGGAGTGCCTGCCAAAATAAAGACTGATAATGGACCAGCCTATAAAAGTATTAAATTTAAAAGATTTTGTGAACTTTATGATGTGGTACATATTACAGGAATAGAATATAACCCCCAAGGACAAGCCATTATTAAACGAGTTCATGGCACACTAAAACAACAAATTAAAAAATTAAAAAGGAGGAAAAGGTTGGATAAAGGTATGGATATTTTGTGGTTTTCCATGCAAAATCCTAAAACAATTTTACATCAAGCTCTTTTTGTTCTTAATTTTTTAAACTTACCACAAAGAGATATTTTAACTAGAGCTGAGGGCCATTTTGAACAAATATCAGAAAAACCTTATTTAAATGCTCCCATAAGGATTAAGATTACATTGAACACAAAATGACAACTAGGAACATTATTACATAAGGGGCGAGGATAGGGTTTTGTGTCTACACAGGATGGCAAACAATGCTGGCTTCCTGCAAGATGGATACAGACGTGGCCCAGTGAGGACAGCCCGGTATCCTGCAAGGAATCAGCCACTAGTTGAGAAAGAAGAAAGCCCTGCTGCCCACCTGGGGGCAGGTTAAAACGTTGACTGGAGAAGGACAAAAGATGTTACAGTTGACTGGAGAAGGACAAAAGATGTTACAACGCACTGGTAAATCTGTCACACTGGTAAACCTGTCACGGCTGAGAACTTGTTCCTGGCCATGTGTGCCCTGCTTACTGTAAACTCTGTCCATGCTAATGCTAACGTAAGTTATTGGGCCTTTGTTCCTAACCCTCCTTTATTGGGACCTGTTGTTTGGGGAGACATGGAGATAACCGTCTATACTGTTCCTGCTATTTTATCTCCTCCTTGGAATATTTTGACATTTTATAATAAGGATGATGGTAGCTTTTTAAATTTTACTTACTATACTCATTCCTTGCCTGTTTGTTTGGGGCCTCCTCCTTGTTTAGTTATGAATTGGCAACATTGGGTTTTACCTGGGAAACGCACTTCCAATTCTAGAAAACAGCTACAGCGATTAACTACTTGGTCCATTAATAGTAGCTGAGAAAGTGTCACCTTTGATGGTGAGTTATCCTTACCTATGTGCCCTGATTTTACTTATATTGATTTAAAATATAAGCCTTTTGTGTGGCAAGAGTGCAGAGGAACATTTGGGAAAAAGTTCAATAGTTTCATTAATTGGGGACCTTTTGGACAGTTTATTAACACATGTTTAGAATGGAATATTACCAGATGTGATTTATCAAATGTTACTAGGATGCCGGATGCCATTAATTGGAGCTCGATTGATGGCCTGGGGAGATGGAGGCATTACAGATGCTCGATGGGCTTTCATGGCTGCACCCACTGCTGTTCAAACTCATCTTTGGAAGGTCGCAGTGGCACTAAAACCCGTGATGCTATCAAATGGATGTTTTTCGGGGACGGTGAACTCTGCGTCCACTTATAATTTTACTTTGTATAAATCTTATAATGTAACTGCTTGTGTATCCCTGCCTTATGTATTTTTGATGGGAAACTTTACATTTTATCCTACTATTTCTTGTTTCAATTGTCGCCTGTATTCTTGTGTTAATTCCTCTCTTAATTTTAATGACAGTGATAGTATTATGATTTTACAACAAGGAACTTATATTTGGCTACCTGTTAAATTAGGAAGAGAATGGTCCCAAAATCCTTTGGATAGTGTTGTTATTGAATTTTTACCAAACTGCTAAAATGTACAAAACGTATGATTGGAGCCATTGTGGCTGTGATTTTAAGCTTAATTGCTATTACCACTGTTGCTGGGGTGTCTGGAATTGCCCTGCACACTTCCTTACAAGCTAAACACTTTGTGGAAGAATGGCACCGGGATTCACATGAATTGTGTGTCTCACAGGTAGAAATTGATGCTTGATTACAAATACAGATTAATGTTGTTAAACAGACAGTGGGATGGTTAGGAAAAAAGTTATTGGTTGTGGAAAAACAGTTATTGTTAAAATGTGATTAAAATTCGACTACCTTTTACATTACTAATGTAAAATATAATAAATCTTTACATGATTGGAATATAATACAACAGTATTTATCTAAAAATTCTACTGCTGCTCAATTGATTGCTCAGTTACAATTTAATGTACATGATATTTTTGGTAAACAATTTACAAAGGTTGATGCTTCTAATATTGCTGATACATTTATTAAACAGTTGGAAGGGTTGGATCTGAAAGGAATACTACAAAGCATTTCACATTCTGCTAGTGGTATGGAAATTATGATTGTTATTATTCTGTTTGCGCTTGTGCTGTTATATTTGATTTTTATGAAGCCAATGCAAGCTTCTATGATAACCCTGTGGAAAGCTTTACTTTTAAAACAAAAGAAAAAAGGAGATTGTGAAGACTCAGGGTCTATGTTGAGGGGGCAGAATGATGCAGGCTCCAGCCTCGGGATTGTCTGAGGACTGTGTTTGGGATTAGGAAAGCTCTTGGAATGCCAGGCTAGAGAGGGAAAACGTTCTCTCTCCCTATCTCCAGACACATGTCACAGATTCCTGAGAGCTGAGGAAGTGGCTCTTCTGCTTGCTTAAGCATAGATGAACAGCTGGTCAAGCATTTTCCTGAGATTGGAGAAGTGGTTTGAGCTTGCTCTAAAATAGTTTAGATAATAATGTACCTAGACATTGTCTCATAGGTTAAGTAAAAATGTATCTGTGGAAACTTTTTGTGTGAATGTTTTCTAACCAAATCTTGGCAAAGATTATGCTTGCTTGTCTTTAAATACCCACTAACAATAAAACACAGCATGCAGTGGCAATTGCTGTTTGCACACTGCATCCCCTGTGTCCTGATGATTTCATGACCCTTACCCAGGGACCTCAATGCACTAGACATTGACAATCTACCACTTCTTGTTTGCACACACCCATTCTATGTATGAAGGTACTTTGTCCATGTTAACCAATAGGGTAGTACTTACTCTCTGAGGAGAAAAGTTCCACAGTATAACTCTATGTCCACATTAAAGAGTGTAGAATTTAAAGCATTTTGAGACAAACATTGATATTTGAATTGGAAGGCTCCTTAGGGATATTTTCTTGGAGCTCATTAGTTTACCCAGGAGAAATATAAATATCCACACACTTTGGAACTAATTAGTAAGTAACTGAATTAACACTAGATCCTAGACATTGTGTTATTACAAGTCACCATTGTACTATTGTTACATCAGAATCCTTCCCTACTTGCATATGTGTATCAGAAAATGAAAGAAAGGCATTAAAGCAAAATGTCTTATTTTTTAGGCATTTAATCCTTGTGGGGAGGGTAATGTCTGAACTCTTCCATTCAATAAAAGCTTGAAGTTTATAAGAGCATTTCCTACATACAAGAATTTGTGGCAGGTTGATTGGCAGGGTTATTTCAGCATGGAGATATCCCTAACAAGAATTAGATTTAAGGGGCTGCGAAGGTGGCTCAGTGGTAGAGCGCTTGCCTTGCATGCCTGAGGCCCTGGGTTCGATTCCTCAGCACCACATAAGCAAAAAGAAAAAAGCTGGAGTGGCACTGTGGCTCAAGTGGTACAGTGCTAGCTTTGAGCTGAAGAGCTGAGGGACAGCGCCCAGGCCCAGAGTTCAGGCCCCCATGTCCGGACCCCCCCCAAAAAAAGAATTAGGTTTAAATAGAGCATATGGCAGTTATGACGTCTCAATGGCTACTGAGGCATTTTCTATTCTAAAGAAGAATCAATTTGAGGAGTCTTCAGTAACATCAGTAAAACTGTAAGTTCAACCTAATACTTGATGTTACTTGTTCTACATTTATAATGAATAGGCTGATAAGATGTCCAAACATATCTAATGATATTTCTATAAAATCCCAAACTGATGTGGATACATGGGTCACTCTTTGGAACTGTAGGGCAAATTAGGCTTGTCTTTGCTGTAGTTCAATCCATAATCTCCTGGCCAGTCTTCAAAAATATTCACAGAATATCTCTAAGTAAAGGTCATGACAGTTACATCTGTATAATACTTGTAAGGTCAGGATAAGAGCATTTGTTCCCAACATTTAAAATCAACAGGATCTGTTGAATTCATGGATCTAGAGTTTTATTTCATATCTCAAAATTTTATCAATATGACTTACATCTCTACCAGTTCACCAAAACACTGTTCTTATTGAACTTGTCTATGTCCTTTTAGTTTTCAAATCCAAATAGCATATTTCCTTCAATACTTCTGTAAGTTTTGACCTTTTCTTCCTGCAAATTCTTTCCTTTCTTTACTTCTGTAAATCTGTTTTTATTACTTTCTTGTTTCCTTATTTATCTCTTTCTTCCAATCTTGTCCACACTGGTGCTCAAATTGCTTACACTTATGTCATAACTTTTCTTTTCCTCTTCCCTTTAATAATACCCCCAATTTTATCATTCTTTTTCATATTCATGGTCGAGGATATTTTGATGATGTCTAAAAAGATCTATTGGGCTGGGAAGGTAGCTCAGTGGTAGAGCGCTTGACTTGCATGCATGAGGCCCTTGGATCGATTCCCCAGCACCACATAAGCAAAAAGAAAAAAAGCCAGAAGTGACACTGTGGCTCAAGTGGTAGAGCGCTAGCCTTGAGCTGAAGAGCTGAGGGACAGCGCCCAGGCCCAGAGTTCAGGCCCCAAAAATAAAAATAAAAATAAAAATAAATAAAAAGATATATCTTTGCATCTGTTTAATATAAACTTTAGAACTATCAGAGAGTTTTTTCCCCTAAATCCATCATTTTCACCTGTAATCCTTATCACCAAGAATATCACTAACACATTTGCCTGGCCAAAGATGTAGAACCCTTTAGATTTCTTCTTATCCTTCTACTCCCACCCATTAGATACGATGAATGATCAAGATGTTCTCAGTTTCTGTCACTAATATGATTTCTTGTTTTGTTTGTTTGTTTTTGTTTTTGTTGGTCGTGGGGCTTGAACTCTGGGCCTGGGTACCGTCCCTGTGCTCTTCAGCTCGAGGCGAGCACTCTACCTCTTGAGCCACAGCACCACTTTGGGTTTTCCAGTGGTATTTATTGGAGATCAGAGTTTCATGGACTTTTCTGCCTGGGCTGGCTTTGAACCGTGATCCTCAGATCTCAGCCTCTTGAGTAGATAGGATTACAGGAATGAGCCACTGGCACCCAGCACTAATATGATTTCTATGTACTCCTTTTTATGCCCCTGACACAAGTCTGTTTCATGTACTCATCACTGGTCACCTAGTCTTAAACAACTTTTTACAAAGTATGTTTTTTTTCCCCATAGTCTTTTCATATTGATCCTCTCCATCACCAAATTACTGCTCCTTGTAAGCATGCAGAGGGAAGAGCTCAGACACAAATTCTAGTATCATTATTTACTCACTATATTGACTGTTGGGCCTTGCATTTCTCATCTGTAAATGGATGTAATCTACCAGAAATATTGAGGAATACATTTGCTTACTCCTAGAGCAAGAAAAAAGAAAAGTGAAGAGTCCTTACATTTTCCACCTTAGCTTACAAATAAGGAAAGAATCAAATTCAGTTTGTTGGTATAAAGTCACAAATTGTTTCATCCAGAAGTAAAAATAAATTTTACCTCCTGGATCTAAGGCCTGTGTCCTTTTAAGGCACCTACAGATATGTAAGTGGTATTATGTAAATTGGGTCATGTGTCTACATCTGTATTGAAGAACAAACTCAACATATCATTGGAAAACATTGGTTATTGAATATTATCTATATAAGAATGTTACTTGAACTAATCACACTAAGTTGAAAACTAATTGTAGTCCATCAAAATTTTTCTTACTGCTTTATCTGTTGCCAAGTGTTCTTCATCAATTTATACACAGATTTTCTCCAGTGAACTGGATAGAAACTAAAACTGACCAAGGATTTCTGCCTAATGAGTGAAGCATGCTTGAGGCATGTGTTGTTACCTTCTAGGAATAGATAAACAAGCCACTGGCTATGTAGGTGGTGAAAGGCTTTCTCCTAAGTTCCCAAGGCTAGAACAAACAAGATCATTTGATAACAAAGCACTCAGCTTATTATATTTTATCTACGTGGGATAATCAACATGTAGAAATAAACGATTTTATTTACAAGCAAACAATTCCACCAAAAAAAGTGAGTATACATTAGAGAGACTTCAAGAAAAACATTAGGGTTTTTACTGTCTCACCTGATTATGTGATTGTATTTCTTGATATTGAAACTCTCCTCTTGTTATTCTTATTGTATGTAATCCAATGCTGTTTATTACTATGTATTCAATGTGGGAAATCTAGCTTCAAAGATGTCTAAAAATTTTTCTTTTTAAATCATATCATTGTCATTATCAGGGTACACTGTGGTCATCATCATCATCAACAAAATTATTATTAGCATCATAAGTGCTAATTATTGAAAGTCTGATATGTGTCTATGATTTTGTATTATTTGTATTTTGATTAATAATTTTAATATTACCACTGTGCATGCATCCATGTTAAATTTTTGAATAAATAAAGAAACAAAAAAACTAAACCATAACAGGTAGCTTGACTATGTGATTATAACCAATTATTGGACAGATTTTTGAAGCTTTGCACATTCCTAACCAATATGAATTAACTTCCTCTCTCCCTGTCATTCGACACAAATATTTAAGGGTTTGAACAGAAGTTTTTCAAGTAATATACTATAAATGTTACTACAATGTCATGTGTATATCTAAAATTACATTGAAAATAATATACTCTACTTTCTAGTGAAATATTAGTCATTTTACTCTAGGAAACTTTTGGAAAAATAGATTGTATATCTTTGAAATGAAAAAGATAAAAAATAGTAGCATAAAAGTTTTATAGGGATGGGCTGGGAAGATGGCTCAGTGGTAGAGTGCTTGCCTTGCATGCATGAGGCCCTGGTTTTGATTCCTCAGCACCACATAAGCAAAAAAGAAAAAAGCTGGAAGTGGCACTGTGGCTCAAGTGGTAGAGCGCTAGCCTTGAGCTGAAGAGCTGAGGGACAGCGCCCAGCCCCAGAGTTCAGGCCCCACAACTGGACCCAAAAAAAAGTTTGAGGGAGTCTGTCTTCAAAAATATGTGTGTGTGTGTGTGTGTGTGTGTGTGTGTGTGTGTGTATAAATGTTATGTGTAGAAAGACATACATTTTTAGAGGGAATTTGTCATCAGCATATATATATATATATATATATATATATAAATTTATGTATAGAATTATGTGCACTATAGTGAAACAAACATCTTAAAACATAATTAAAATTTAAAAAACATTATCAAACTAAGTGCCAGTAACTCACCTCTATAATTCTAGCTAGTCTGGTGGCTGAGATCTAACAATTGTTTTCACATCTACCCCGGACAGAAAAGTACTTGTTAGATCCTTATCTCCAATTAACCACTCAAAAACAGAAATTAGCCCTGTGCTTCAAGTTGTGCAGTGCTGGCCTTGAGCACAAAAAGGCTTAGGGACAATGCCCAGGCCTTGAAAACAACAACAACAACAACAACATGTATCACATTAATTTCACAAACGCATCTTTTAACTGCTGTGAACATCTTTTAGAAACATGAATATATGCCCCTGGAAAATGTTAAGTAAAAAAGATAGAATATTTACATCTATGTTAAAGAAATGACTATTTAGATTGTTTAAGATATTTAGGTAATGATTAGGAATTAAGAATAATGATAGGTAATGATTGGGACTGGTCTTTTATTCTATTTTATGATAGTAATAAAATGATACTTTTAATGATTATGTAAAATTACTCTTGTTTGGTATTTGAATTATAATAAGTGATAAACATTTTTAGAAGTTTTATTATTGTGAAAATTCCGTACAGAGGCATTACAATACATGGGCAAGGTAATGAGTATATTTCTTTTCAACCATTGTTACCTCCTCCTTTGTTTCCCCTACACATCCCTTCCATATCTCCCCACACTGATCCCCACTTCCTCCCTCCCACATCCCCTGGCCAAAGTTGTAAAGTTCATTTTTCGACATAACAAAAATAACCCCAGCTTTCACTGTATTTGATGCTGGTATAATTTGTGGAGGTGAAGGGAAAAAAACAAATCGTTTAAATAGGAATACAGGTGAAATCATTATAACAATGAGATGTACCAGTTGTTATGTTGAAAAATGAACTTTACAACTTTGGTGGGGGGGATGGGGATAGGGTAAGGAGGTGTCTGAGAAGGGTGTAAAGAAGAAACAAAGGAGGAAGCAACAATGCTTGATAAGAAATGTACTCATTATATTGCTCATGTAATCATAATCCATCTGTACGGTATTTTCACAATAAAAAAAAATACCTCTCAGTCCTATCTCTCAACATTACTGGACTTAACTCACCAATTAAGCGACATAGATTGTCTAGTTGGATTACAAAGCAAGATCCTTCTATCTGCTGCCTTCAGGACCACCTTGCCCATAAAAACAAACACATTTTCAAAGTGAAAGACTGGAATAAAATCTACCAAGCAAATGACCCCCATAAACAGGCGGGAGTTGCAATCCTAATATCAGATAAAATAGACCTCAAATTAAAATTAGTTAGAAGAGAAAAAGAAGGTCGCTACATACTAATTAAGGGATTGCCCTTCAGGAGAATATTACAATTCTAAATATCTATTTGCCAAACAACAGAGCACACAAATTTCTCCAAGAAACACTACTTTCCCTCAAATCCCACATAGATCCAAAGACATTAATTGTTGGGGACTTTAACACACAACTATCGCCACTAGATAGATCAACTCGGCAAAAACTCAATAGAGAAACTGCAGATCTAAACAACTGCAAGGATCAACTAGATTTAACAGACATCTACCGAATATTTCACCCAGCAGCATCAGAATACACGTTTTTCTCAGCAGCACAAAGAACATTTTGCAAAATAGAAACATTTTAGGTCACAAAGCAAACCTCCAAATTCAGAAATATTGAAGTTATACCTTGCATTCTCTCAGACCACAAGGAAATAAAATTAGAATTCAACACCAAAAGCTACCAAAGAAAGTCCTGTAACACTTGGATGCTGAACAACACACTGTTGAATCACCAGTAAGTCATGTAAGAGATTAGAAAGGAAATTCAAATGTTCATGATATTCAACAAAAAGGAACACACAAATTACCAGCTCCCCTGGGACACAGAAAAGGCAGTACTCAGAAGCAAGTTGGAGCGATCTGAAACCAACAATTTAATGAGACATCTGAACCTCCTTGAAAAAGAGCAGCAATATAAACCCCAATCCAGTTGATGGAAAGAAATAATTAAATTTAAATCAAAATTAAATGAATTAGAATCCAAATAAAACATAGAAAGATTCAATAAAACAATGAGTTGGTTCTTTGAAAAAATTAACAAAATTGACAGACCCTTAGCAAATCTTATTAGAAAAAGATGAGAATACACCCAAATAAATAAACTCAGAGATGAGAATGGAAACCACCAAAGAACAACCAAGATTCAGAACATTCTAAGGGAATACTCAAAACTATGCTAATACATTTGAGAACTTGGCAGAAATGGACCTTTTCCTAGCAAATATCAACATGCTGAAACTAAACCAAGATGAGTTAAACCATTTTAACAGGCCCATATCAAGCATTGAGATAGAAACAGCAAAAAGAGAAGTCCCATCTAAGAAAAGCACAGGACCACACAGATTTACAGCAGAATTCTACAAGGCCTTCAAAGCAGAGCTCACACCAATAGCCCTTCAATGAAACTCAAAGAGAAAGTTCACTACCGAACTCATTCTATGATGACATCATAACCCTCATCCTAAAACCAGGCAGGGACTCATCAAAGAAAGAACTATAGACCCGTTTCTTTGATGAACATTGATGCAAAACTTCTCAAAAAAATTTGGCCAATTGACTTCAACAATTTATCCAAAAAATCATACACCACAATCAAACAGGATTCATTTCAGGGATGCAAAGCTGGGTCAATATACGCAAATCAATTAATATAATTAATCACATTAACAGGAGCAAGGATAAGAACCACATGGTTATCTCAATAGATGCAGAAAAGGCATTTGATAAGATTCAACACCCATTGATGATGAAGGCTCTGGAAAAATTAGGAATCCAGGGAACATTTCTCAATAAAATAAAGACTGTATATGACAAACTTACAGCCAGCATTATACTTAATGGTGAAAAACTAGCCATTTCCTCTTAAATCAGGAACGAGACAAGGCTGTCCATTCTCGCCACTTCTCTTCAATACAGTATTAGAATGCCTAGCTACAGCAATAAGACAAGATGCAAACATAAAATTGATCCAAATAAGGAAAGATGAAGTAAAACTCTCCCACTTTGCAGATGATATGATCTTGTGTTTAAAGAATCCCACGGACTCCACTCCCAAATTATTCAAGCTTATGCAAAACTTGGGCAAAGTAGCAGGGTATAAATTTAACCTTCAAAGACCAATGGCTTTTCTGTATGTCAACAATGAGAAAAGGGTGGCTGAAATCAGGAAAGCAACTCCATTTGTAATAGCTCCACAAAAAATAAAATACCTAGGAATTAACTTAACCAAAGAAATGAAGGACCTCTATGATGAAAACTTTAAAACCCTGAAAAAGGAAATCAAAACAGAACTTAGAAAGTGGTAAAAACTTCCATGCTCCTGGATTGGAAGGAGCAACATCATGAAAATGGCAATACTTCCCAAGGCTATCTACAAATTCAATGCAATACCTATCAATATCCCAAACTCATTCTTCAAGGAATAGAAGAGACAATCCAAAAATTCATATGGAACAATAAAAGACCCTGAATAGCAAAAAAGATCCTTAACAGAAAGAACAGTGCTGGAGGAATATCAATACCAAATTTCAAACTCTACTACAATGCCATAATATTCAAAACAGTACTGGCACATGAACACATCTCAGGACCAATGGAATAGAATTGAACCTACAGATATATAGCAATCTAATCTTCGATAAGGAAGCTAAAAAATTAGAGTGGAAGAAAGACAGCCTTTTAAGTAAATGGTGCTGGCAAAATTGGTTAATACCTTGTAAAAAACCAAAGCTAGATCCTTATATATCACCCTACACAAGAATCAACTCCAAATGGATCAAAGACCTTGGAGTCAAAGCAGACACTCTGTAAACATTACAGGATGCAATAGGAGAAACCCTAGGTATACTTAGCACAGGCTGAAATTTTATTAATAGAGATCCAGAAACATAACAAATCAAAGAAAGGTTGGACAAATGGGATTGCATAAGGTTGCAGAGCTTCTGCAAGACAAAGGACATAGCTAGCAAGATCAATAGAAAGCCCACGGATTGGGAAAAGATCTTCATTAGCCATACAATGGACAAGGGTCTCATATCTAAAATATACCTGGAACTCAAAAAATTAAATCCCCCGACAACAAATCCTCAAAGAAACAACTGCCCAATAAGTAAGTGGGCAAAAGACTTAAAGAGAAACTTCTCTGAAGAGGAAAGAAGGATGGCCAATAGACATATGAAGAAATGCTCAACTTCTCTAGCCATAAAAGAAATGCAAATCAGCACAACATTGAGATACCACCTCAGCCCAGTTAGAATGGCTAGAGTCAAGAACTCTAATAACAACAGATGCTGGAGGAGATGGGGACAGAATGGAACCTTACCGCATTGTTGGTGGTTGTGTAAAGTTGTTCAACCACTTTGGAAAGTAGTATGGAGTTTCCTCAAAAGACTCCACGTAAAGCTTCCCTATGACCCAGCAATCCCATTTTTTGTGCATTTACTCAAATGATCACAAACAAGACCACACTAAAGCTACCAGCACAACTATGTTTATTGCAACATTATTTACCATAGGTAACATACGAAACCAACCCAGATGCCCATTAGATGAATGGATCAAGAAAATGTGGTATATATACACAATGGAATTCTATGCCTCCATCAGAAAGAATGACATTGCCCTATTTGTTAGGAAATGGAAAGACTTGGAAAAAATTAAGTGAAGTAAGCCAGGCCCAAAGAAACATAAGTCCCATGGTTTCCCTTATTTGCAATAACTAGTATATTTCTGAGACAAGCAGAAAAGGTAAGATAAGTTCATGTTAGGTGAAATGAACCACAAGATAAGTATTCAAATGTTTTTTTTTTCTTGAAATTGTTTCTAACATATTTATAAGATGATTTCTTTGTTGCTTTGTATGTCCCTCCCCCACGGTATAACCCCTGCTTTCATATATTTGATGTTGGTATAATTTGTGGAGGGAAAGGGCAAAAACAAACTTTAAATAGGGATACATTGGACCCATTGCAACGATGAGCCATACAAGTCATTATGTCGAATAACGAACTTTACAACTTTCACTGGGGATGGGGAGTTGGGGGGGTAGGAGAGGAGATGGGAAGGGATGGAAAGGGGAAACAATGGAGGAGGCAACAATGCTTGATAAGAAATGTACTCATTACCTTGCCCATGTAATTGTAACCCCTCTGTATGGTATTTTGCCAATAAAAAAAATTAAAAAATTGTCACAAAACACATTTTTTGACAGAATAAACATTAGTGTATCACCTAGAATCTGGGTATGGTTAGTAACTCTAGAGGATTTTCTCATACTTTCAGAATTTTCATAAACATATATAATAGAAGTCAAATGGGGTGGTTTATACCTATAATCATAGCTACTCTGAAAATGGAAATGTCGATAGTTGCAGATCAATTTCAAGCTGGAAAACATACAAGAGACCTCCATCTCAATCAATAAAAGCTGGATGTGCCAATGTATGGCTGTCATCCTACCTATGTTGAACATAAAACTAGGAAGTTCACTATCCAGGTATCCTAGGAATAAACAAATACAAGATTCTACCTCAAAAACAATCAAAGCAGGGGCTAGGAAGGTGGCTCAGTGGTAGAGCACTTGCCTTGCATGCCTGAGGCACTGGGTTCGATTCCTCAGCACTACATAATAAAAAAGAAAAAAGCCGGAAGTGGCACTGTGGCTCAAGTGGTAGAGCGCTAGCCTTGAGCTGAAGAGCTGAGGAACAGCGCCCAGGCCCAGAGATCAGGCCCCACAACTGGACCCAAAAAACAAACAAACAAACAAACAATCAAAGCAAAAATTGCTGGATGTGGCATGATTCAAGTGGTCAGGTGCCTGCCTGGCAAATGCAAGGCTCTGAATTTGAATCCAAGTACTTACCTCAAAAAATTAAAAGTAAACAATATGAATTAATTCTCTAAATAACTTCTCAGTGTAATTATCTTATATATTCTCCAAATAATCTTGTAGTGAACACAGAGAATTGATTAAGCCAGATAAATATAATACTCCAGAATCATAGAATGGCTCAGAGGTCAGCTCTGAGATCAATTCAGTGTCTGGATCTTACTGTTCTTAGATCCACAATCTATGGGAAAAGAAAAAGAATGTATAATTAAAATACATTTATTTACAATCTTCATCCAACTTCACATATTGAAATTCTATCTCAAATATAATGTTACAGAAGTTGTCCTTTGTGTGTGTATGCGGACATGTGGATGGTAATTAAGTCGTGGAGGCAAGCCTTCATTAATGGTATTTAAATAAACAAAACCGAATAGATTTCAATCCTGATCTTTAATACAGTGCATCAATCTGAAAAACAAAAATCCTGACTATGCTGGCATTGCAATCTTGGGCCTCCAGGCTCCAGAATGTAGAAATAAATCTGTTGTTTATAACCAATTCAGTGTCTGGTAATTTGTCGTCATACGTCAAGAGGACTAACATTAAGCCAGCTGAAAAGAACAGTTGTGGTTTCTTTCTTCTTTTTTTTTTTTTTTTGTCGGTCATGGGGCCTAAACTCTGGGCCTGGGAGCTGTCCCTCAGCTCTTCAGCTCAAGGCTAGAGCTCTTCCAATTGAGCCTCAGCTCTACGTCTGGCTTTTTCTGCTTTGTGGTGCTGAGGAATCAAACTAAGGGCCTCATGCATGCAAGGCAAGCACTCTACCACTGAGCCACCTTCCCAGCCCTGGTTTCTCTATTTTCTTTTTCCATCTTTCCAGAGGCCCTCTGATATTGAAAAATGCTAAGACTCCATACAGAAAAATTTTCAAACTGCCCTGTTGTCCAACTCTGACTTCACAAATTTTGGAGTGTAAAGAATGACATCAAGTACCTAAGAGACTGAATACAGGACACTTCATTATCTTCTGCTTTGCTCATCAGCACCTGGTGCAAATTTACATTATATAAACAAGTCAACTAACAGTAGTTATAACAAATTTTAAAAATGCATAGCCTGAAAACACTTTATGAACACTCGCACTGTAGTCTCATTGGCTCCCATATCCAAAATAAGAAACAGAGGCTTAAAGAGAGGTAGGTAATTTACCCCAGGTTGCAAAAACTGGTATATTGGTACATTTAAACTCAGACTACTCTATATCCATACTTAGGCTAACATACTATGGGCATTTATTTTTCTACAGAAATAAAAGTCTCACAGAACTTTTTTCAAGTTCTAGACATATGTTCTACCATGATATCTCTATCCTGGGTGCTTTACTGGTGCCCCCAAGTCATATCAGCTGAAGTTGATACATCTGTACCCACTCAAATAAAAATGGCTGAGACTTGGGCAACTGTACTTTTATAATCTCCCATGCAGTAAAAATGTGTAATTAACAGTATGAAATCCTGGGCTAGAGAATAAATTTTCTATGATGGTGTTAGGCCCACCTCGCAAATCTTTCTTGGTCTCTCTCCTTCCTTCCTTTTTAGTGGTGGGGATTGAACCCAGGACCCTGTGCATATTAAGAAAGTGCCTTAACTCCAAGCTATATGACCATTTCAATCGCTCCAATTTCACTCTCCAATTCACTGCTACATTGTTCCTGATACTTTGCATTTCCTGAGCATAATATTTGGAGATTATTGCACTTCATAAGCTTTTCATCATTTTACAGAATATTTATTTTCTCCTTCCTATGTATCAAGACACTGTGCAAGAAGGATTTTGTTGAACTCTCCAGGCAGAGTTCATGGCTCATCATCAGGTTCGATTTAAATGCATATCATTATATTATTACATTTAGAATAACAACGCACTTAAATAATTGTTTCTCTTCTTCAGACTATTGGTAGACCCATGTTCTATTGTAGCTTTTATATAAACAGGAATAGAATTTTTCTTGTCTTATTTTCCTTTTTTTGACTTGGTACAAATTTTCCTGATTGTATAGAACTGTTTTTTTCCAAGAATATTTTTTTCAGGACATTTCTGCATATTGTGTATACTACAATTAAGAGATTTCCAGCCAAAGAAAACAACTCAGAATTCTAGAGGTTAATGACTATACTCTGGATTCCTGTGCACTTGGCACTGCATTTGGCATCTCAGTGTTATAACAATAGACAATCTATATTGAAAGTTGCTTTCTTTTTGGTTTCCCATTTTGAGCCATATAAATCATTTAAGGTGTACAGCAATTTAACCATGGGAGTATGAGCTGGTAATCTTTTTTTAAAAAAAATTTATTGTAAAGATACTGTATAGAGGGGTTACAGTTACATGAGTAAGGTAATGAGTACATTTCCTCTTAAGCATTGTTACCCCACTCTTTGTTTTCCCCCTACATTCCCTTCCCTCCTTATTCCCCAACTCCTCCTTCCCCCTATCATGAAATTGTGAAGTTCGTTTTCAACATAGTGTATTGTACATCTCATTGTTACAATTGGTCAACCTGTATCCTTGCTTCAGAATTTTGTTATTTCCCTTCCCCTCCCCAAATTAGAAAAAAAAATGTATAAAGAAGATGCAGGGAACCGGAATGAAATACAGTGACAACAGAGGATATATGAGCTGGCAATCTTTAGCCTTCAAATTCCAAAACAAAAGCAAGCAATGAATGATAAAAAATTGTTCATAAGGGTACTCTCAGCCTTACAATTGGTGTTCTGATTCTTCCATTAAAATAAAATCTTGTTAGAATCAAATTCTGATCCAGGCTAAAATGCAATACCCATGAAAATGAAGACATTAAGTTGGTATTAGTTAAATATGCCTTCCTATTAATGGAATGCCATGGAAAAGGGTTTTACAAAAATGATGATAGCAAGAGGGATTTTGGACAAAGGCATTATAGTGGGTAAGGCGTGTAAAAGTTACAAAACTGGAACTTCATGCTGGGAAAAAGATTAACTTCACAGGGAGGAATAACTTACTATTTTAGATGAGCCAAATTAAGATGGATGATTTGATGATGCATTTAATATTATGGAGACAACAAAGAGTTTCAGTGATTGAGACAGTTCAATTAATTATGGAATATATAAGCACTGGACTCCCATGTAATCATTATAAGTGATGTTCTTAGAACAGTATGCAATTTCTAAGGATGTTATTGGATAGAAAATATATACATGATATAATGAGATGAAAAGTAAAATTATAAAGTAGGCTCACACCTGTAATCCTACCTACTCACAAGGGTGAGATTTGAAGATCATGGTTCAAAGTCAGCCCCTGGAGGAAAATCTATTTAACCACCAAAATGCCAGAAATGGAGATGTGGCTAGTGTTGAGGAAAAAGAAAAGCAGAGAACAATGTGTAGGCCCCGAATTCAAGCTCCAGTTTTGGCAATAAACAAATGAATAATTAAACAAACATATGACCCCAAAGTGAAGGAAAATATGTATATGCATATATGCGTGGCAGAAGGGTCTAACTGTGGTGTTCCAGTGTTCACCTTGTGGAGCTCCAGAATGGGGACAGCACAAACATTTACTTAAAGGAAATCAAAAGTGACAATATATTGGAAATGATCTGTACACTTGGGGGGGGTGATTGAGAGAGCGAGGGAAAGAGGAAGAAAAATGAGGGAGGGGAAACAAGTTAGGAAATGTTATCACAACCTTACTTATGTAACTGTAACCCCTCTGTACATCACCTTGACAATAATATTAAAAAAATAAAAAACAAAACAAAAGCATTTATTTATGTTATATTTAAAAGTATATTTTAAAAAGAATTATAGGCATTATTTAAATTTCTAATGCATGGCCACACTCTACTGGAGTGTACTGGAATTTGGAGAGAAGTACATGAGTCCATGAGTAAGGACCCCAATAAGAATTCCACAAAGGAATGTCAACATGGACCAAAGGGTCCTACCCATAGTACCTTGCTTCTACAGCAAATCACACAATCTCCCAAATCCACATAATTTAATCATTTAAAGGCAAATGATGAACCAACATCTCCATTTGTAGAAATACATACTTGCGACAAGGATGGAAAAGGCACCGAAAGCCAAAGTAAATGTGATGCAATTTTAAGGAAGATTCCATAGATAAAGGAATGTGTCCCACACATTTCCAACTCTAAATCTGGGAAAGTTAGTCATCTTTGTCATACTAATAAAAACCACAAAAAAGCTAACTGTAGGATTCAAAAGGATTGCATGAGAACAGGTGTTCATTGTGACAGCACAGCAACTTCAGTGCAAATTACTATGTCTCTTTCCTTTGTTTTCTTCCCACCTCATTCTTGAATTCTGAAGGTGAGATTCTGAGGAGCCAGTTTTCTTTGCTCCAGTAATTAATGAAAGGGAACAGGTGATTGGAGATACAATTTCTTCACATAGTTCTTGGATTCTCATTCTTTATTAAACTTACTGAGTACTAATGGGATTGTAAAACACAAGAAAGTCCTAAGTTTTCCACTAATTTTTTAAATGCCTGCTGTAAGAACAATCAAAATTAACAAAAGAAACAACTCAGAAAGATATTTGTGGTGTATTGATACCAGGAGAATTTGAAATGTCACATGTAAATACCAATTGACATTTACAAAGCACAAACCCTAATTCTTCTGTGAGCTAATGTGATAATTACACATTTATATTTTCCAACAAAATCACCATTGAGAACAGCACAGCCAATTTCAATCACAGAAGCAAAGCTGCAAAGAATTGCTAAAATTTTCACATATTCATTCCTAGAGTTGAGAGGGTTGGTTCTGCTGACGTTGACTGTTTGATCCTTTTCTTCCTCACAAATAAATGTGCCTATGTAGAGCAATTTATGTCTATAACTTCATGGGTGTCTAGCCTTTCTGGTCTGATCTTCAGTCTGAGTACCAACTATGTTTATGAACATGGACCATCCCTTAAGCAGAAACACACTCTAAAACAGTTCTAACAGAAACATCTGTGATAATGGATATATTCCATATATGCATTGTCTAATAGACTAGCCACTGGCTAGATGTGGGTACTGAACCTCAAATGTGAATTAATTCTTCCAATTTCAGTTAAATGAAATTTTAAATAATGAGATGCATCTATTCACTGTTAACTGGACAGCTCAGTTACCAAATAAGGAAGCTGAAGTTCTCACAACAACGTGATAAAATATAATCCAAATGAAGAAGGTTCCATGCCTGCATGCCTGTGAATTATCTGAGCTTTTCTGTCTTATAGAATTCAGTCATCACTCACCTAGATTGACAGCTTGGAGGAAAGGAGTGGGAGATAAACACAAGCTACTTGGGATACTGAGAATTGCTCCTTGAAGATGAGGGTTGTGCATGAATCTTTTCTGTGTTTAGTAGACAGCAAAGTGTGTAGAATCCTGTAGGTAGAAAAATAATGTTTGTATTTCCATATGTCAAACAGGTGCTCTGTTTATCAAAACGGGGGAGAAGTCAGATAGGTGAATTCTTTAAATATACAAACAATATATAGAAAATTTGTTACATTCTATTCCATGATAGGCCCTGGAATAAACTTTGGTTCTTTGTACCATACTCTATAAATATTCACACACTAAAAAACAGAAATATAATCCTTTATTACTGTTAAAAATACATAGGCTATCTTCATAAAAATATTTGTGGACCTATTTTTTCCTTAATTTCTTCCACACCTGCATTAAGAAATGGCTCTAAGAGAAAAGCTTCTAAATGTGTAAAATATGAACTCCATCTATGTCATTTGTTGAATTGTACTCTAGATAGGATTGAAGTCTCTACTTCATCTTAAGGCTTAGGGCTGGAAAAAGAATAAGTATTCTCAACAAATTGTCATGCCTCACTTTTAAGGAGATCTATGTATTTATTAGGAGAAATATGTATTGGTCTTGGTAGCTAGGACCCTTCAAGAAACAAAAGAAAAAGAACAATTCTTCGGCAGTCTCAAGTATTTGCCTATCTTCAAGTGAACATTAGCTGCTCTATATTCTATAATATATTTGCAAGAATATTTTTGCAAGCTATTTCTAAGCTATTGTCATCCTCCAGAGTAAAGTTCAAGCATGCCTATTTCTCATTATATAGATGGCAGTTGCTCAAAGTCAGAACCCATTGTTTGTATAGGTTTCACATGTCTATCACTACTTCACTCAGTGGCACTGAGGGCTGAGAGATTCACTTCAAATATACAAATACACACACACATACACACACACATATCTCACTGGCTTTCACTATTGCTATAAAAATTAAGTCCTTTTTGTCTCTGACCGAAGAGCATTATAAATTGCCTAGCATCCATGAAAATGTGACAAATTCATTATTAACTTGCAAGTAGGTTAAATCTCAAGCTTCACACATTTCTAAATACTCATATGAAGAAAAATGTATTCCTAGAGTTTTAGTGTGCTTCTATATTACAAAGCTCTTAATTTTCATCTTATTTACCCGGAGGAGGCAACAATGCTCGATACCAAATGTACTCATTTCCTTGCTCATGTAACTGTAAGCCTTCTGTAAAGTATTCTTACAATCAAAAACGTACAAAAAGGGGAAAAAAGAAATTGAAAATCATGTACTTCCATTAGAACTAACTAAATTTAAGGGTTGTAACTTTCTATAGGTTTTTAAGGACCTAAGAAGTTGTGAATATGACCAAAAGACCTTTACTAAAAGTTGAGGGAGAGAGATCCAAAAGTGGAAGTAGATAGGCTACCAGAACATAATTATGTAGCTTTAGTTCACTGTTACCATAACAGGAGTGCAAATCAATATGATGGTTCATAGTTACAGGACCAGTAGACATACTGGAAACTGACATCAGAGAATGGTCATTCATTGTGGGAAAACACAAATCAGGATGCACCAAAGGATGCAATCAACAGTGTCCAAAAAAGCAGCACAGAATGGGATAAAGTCATTGCAAGCATATATTTGATAAGTGGTTCACTTCAAGAATATATACAGAACATCATCCCAACAACAATACATAAACCAATTTTACAATGTGCAAAGAACTGAGATGTTTCTCCAGAGAAGACAAAGTGTTAACAAGCCCACAAAAAAGGTGTTTAATATCACTAATCCCCAGAAAGTGTAAGTCAAAATAATGAAGGAAATTACCACTTCATATGAATTAGGTGGGATAACTACTAAAAATAAAGTAACAATATTGACAAAAGTGTGGTGAAATTGGAACCTTTCTATGGGAAACAGTATGGCATCTTTTCAAACAATTAAAAACAGGAATATTCATACTTGTAATGCTAACCACTCAGGACAGGAGGCTGAAATGCAAGGGTTGAGGTTCAAAGCCAGCCCGGGCAGAAAACTGCAAGTTGACCTGTGGCTTAAAGTGATAGAACACTAGCCTTGAGGAAAAGTTCAGGGACTGTAACCTGTCCCCGAGTTCAAGCCCCATGACAAAAAATAAAGAAGGAAAAGAAAATTATCATATGATCCAATGACTACATTTCTGGGCATATACTCTAAAGATCTAAAAGCAAGGTCTGGAAGGGATCTTTGTACATTCATATTCATTTTGTACAATACTCAAAACATGGAGGCAATCCAAGTGGCCATCAACAAATGAATAAGCTAAAGCAAATGTGGTTTTTACATACAGTTGTATATTATTTCAACTTTAAAAAGAATTATGTTGTGACAGATGCTATATTATGGATGAATCTTTGGGACAATTTGCTAAGTGAAATAATCCAGTCACAAAAGATCAAATATTACATGATTCTACTTATGTCAGTTACATAGAACAGTCAAATTGATAGAGATAGGAAGCAAAATTGTACTTGATGCATATCTTGAAGCAGAGGAGAGTGGAAAATTGTTTTAATGAATATAGAATTTGAATCTTGGAAGATGAAACGAGTGTGGACATTGAGCTTGTAGAATATTGTAAATGTACATACTACTACTATGCTCTATTCTTAAAATGATTAAGATAATAAAACCTGGGAGAGGAAAAGGAGAATGATGAAGGGGTAAGTATAATCAAGATACATTGTATGCCTATGTGGATATATCAAAATAAAATCCATTTATTTAACTAGGTAATGCTAATACAGAGTTTTAAAAAGATAACAAATTTTAAGTTACATTCATTTGACCGCAATTATTGAAAAAAAGAAGAAAACAACCACCACAGGCTGGGAAAACAACTTAAATTGCCAGTGTGCAATAAACCTGGGTTCAAAACTATATCTCACTTAAGTGTGTGAGGCTGCTTTTTAAACATGCTTTTATATTATTATCTTTAAGTAGTTGTACAAACAAGTTCCCATTCTACAAAACAATATATGAATACGAGGTGTCTGACAACATTATCACCCATCCCTCCTAACCCAACCCTTCTCTCACTTTTTTAAAAAAATTGAGAGGGCTGGGAAGGTGGCTCAGTGGTAGAGTGCTTGCCTTGCATGCCTGAGGCCCTGGGTTCGATTCCTCAGCACCACATAAGCAAAAAGAAAAATACTGGAAGTGGCGCTGTGGCTCAAGTGGTAGAGCGCTAGCCTTGAGCTGAAGAGCTGAGGGATAGCGCCCAGGCCCAGAGTTCAGGCCCCACTACCAGACCAAAAAATAAATAAATAAATAAAAATTGAGAGATGTGATTACATAATTTTCACATATTTCACAGTATTGTGGAATCCTGATACTTAAAGTCAGAAACACATTTGAACCTTCCCAAGAAAAATTATCATTATCATGGTGTATAACGTTTGTGAATTCTGTGAGCTTTGACAATACAAATTATTTCTTCCATATCAGGTGATGTTTACATTTCTTGCCTTTTGCTATTCCCTCTTATTCCTCCTTTCCCATCACTGTCTTTGTGTTGCTTAGTTCTTTTCCTTTTACGACCAGTGCAGCTGATGGGCCCCTTTTTTGTATGTTGTTCCATTTCCCACTCATTATGTTCCTCCTTCTGGCTTCCCTCCGTTGAGTGCACTGAGACTGTTTTTAATGTAATGATAGTACGCTCAGGGAAATCATCCCTTTTGTACAAAATACATTGTCAGTTTGCTGTAATTTGGATGTTATCATACACATAATAGCATATGTAGCATATGAGATATGTTTCCTCTTTTTCTTATGCTTCAAAGTAGTTTCTAGTTGAACATAAAATGTATCATCTGTTCCCCATAAAAAAATAGTAAAACATTATACATGAGGTATATGATATACATAGCAAAATATCTCAAGTGCCTACCATAATGTCCACCCTTCCTTTCTGAATCAATAGAGACACCTTTCGATTTAACTGAAGTCCAAGTTAAGTAAAATAATGATAACATTTCTCAATAATACAGATAAAAATGTTACCTGATAGCATCTAGGATATTGTCTTAAAGGACAGTACACACATGTTCTGTATTTCTTTATTTCCTTCTTTTTGTTCTTTCACCTCACTTCCTGGATCTTGGAAGTGATTACTGACATTTTAGGAGTCACCTTGGGCCAAGACAGTGAGGGCTAAATCCTAATGCTGGGGTATGCCTCCATCTTCTTGGAATCCTCATGCCTGTACTGTCTTCCTCTGGGCTTTCAACAGATAAGAGACTAAACCATTACTAGTTATATTGTTATGATCATTGAGTTCTCCTGTCCTTAAGATACTTACACTGTGGATTGATATGCACTCACAGAAAATACATAGTATTGCTTTTTATTATATATATATATATATATATATATATTGTCCTTTAAGTAGTTTTACAAAGGGTCATCATTCAACAAGTCAGTTAATAAATACAATGCAGCTTGATCAATATCACTGCTTCTATCAGTTTTCTTTCATTTGTTCATCAAAACGTCATTACCAGTTATATATTGAACATATTGTTCTGCTAAGAACTTGCTTCATCTGCAGTTAGATTCCTAAGTATGCTTTCAGATGCACAAATATGATCTTCAGGCTAAATGCAGCTCAGAATGTACCTTCAGGAGAAATTACTTCCCACAACAAAATACAGGACTATGAAGATAATACAAGCACCCAGGAAATGGTGGCTCCTACTTCAACTGACTTTAGAAATACAGTCCAGTTATTTCTCTGCCCTAGATTTGCTAAAGGTATCTTGGCTCAAAGCAGAACTGTTGGCTCAAAGCAGAACTGAATTTGCCTCTGTAAGTAGAAATCAATTTGCATTCAAGGTAAGTGTGCAAGTTTAAGTCAGAGGGCTTTGCTGCTTCAAAACAGCAATTTAGATATCCAATCTCTCTGTCAACAGTGTTTCATGGGACACCACAATGTACAGTGTCCTGTGAGTAACAAGTGGAGATGTGCCATGCAGAGGGAGTTAAACCACTTCAGCTGGGTAGTTGTGGATAAAAGGTGATGGTTGGAACTGGTTCCAACATGGTGGGGATGAATGATGCAGAAAAAAATACACACCTTGTTCCCATCAAGCTTTAGGTGCTAACACATGTGCTTTTTCTGACTATTGTCTGGAAAGTGTCCCTCTACCCTCCATCCAAGCAAAAGTGTTTTCCGTGCTTGTGCTCTGAGATGGAGTATCCAGTAAGGAAAATTCCATAATCAAACTCTGAGATTGGGAAACCAATTACGAGACGCCATGTAGCACAAGCCCACCCACTGACCAATCAATCTAGGAACATGCCCTAAGGGGCAGAGACAAAGGGCTCTACATATACCTGAGGGATGTGGGCCCCTTCTGACCAGCTCTTGGTTCCTCTTTTCGCTGAGGAATCTGTTTCACTGCTCTGTTTTCGCTTTGAAGAAAAACTGCTTTAAAAACTTTTCTGCTCTCGAATTCTTTAAAGAAAACAAACTTGAGACAGAGACAATACTGCTATTCTGAAGATGCTGGGGGCAGGGAAGCCTTGGCCTTCAGCTTTGAGACTAAATTTAGAATTCGGTAACTTAGGTGCTGTGGTTTCAGATTAATTAGGTTTCAGGCTAATGTCTGCATTTTCTCAGTTCTTCCTAAAGTATTAGGAAAAAAACAACAACCACAACAAGAACCCAGTACTAGGCTAGCAAAGGCTCAAGAAATTCTCAGCTTGTCTTTTTTTTTCTTGTAAGACTCTAACAATGAAAATTTAATGCAGCAAACTAGCATCTTTAAGGTGTTAAATTCTGTAGAATGTGGTTTCTTTCCTTCCTCTTGTTCTGAGATAGAAACTGATCTATTCTAAAGCCAAAGGATATGATTTCTTCACCAGCTAGATCAGGTTCGCTAACTTTTGCTTTCTTAAAAACTGCTTAACTCAGCCGGGCGCTGGTGGCTCACGCCTGTAATCCTAGCTACTCAGGAGGCTGAGATCTGAGGATCGCGGTTCAAAGCCAGCCCGGGCAAGAAAGACTCCTATCTCCAATAAATCACCAGAAAACCGGAAGTGGCACTGTAGCTCAAGTGGTAGAGCGCTCGCCTTGAGCTGAAGAGCTGAGGGACAGCGCCCAGGCCCAGAGTTCAAGACCCACAACCGACAAAACAAAACAAAACAAAACAAAACAAAACTGCTTAACTCCTGTAAGAGGGAATTGAAGACTGTCCGGCAGGAGCGATTGAGTGTAAGATGTGGGAAGTGTTCTCATACTCTGCATCTAGAGGGCTAGACAACATGTTCTGCTCGCTGCCTCAAGCAATTCAGAAAATGGCTTGCATTTTCTAAAACCTAAATCCAAAGTTTCGCCTTCTCCTTCCCACCAAGAATTCTCCATCAGGCCTCTTCCTACCATAGTGTCTTGGCAGCTTAGAACTGCTTTGCCTCAGAAATGTGGCATCAGAAGTGTGCCCTGTGGTCAGCCAAGCAGCTGGGATCTGACTGATTCATCTATGGTGCTGAATATGCTGCAGCCCAATTGTGCTCTGTGCTCAGAGAGGCTTTCTTCTTTCTATTTGTGCTAGGAGCAGAAGTACAAGACAGGTTTGTTTGTTTGTTTTTTATAAAGGATCAGCCACACACAGCTGTTGGTTTCATAACCACTTCCTGAAGTGTTTGCCTAAGGGAGCCAAGACAATATGTGAATAAGGTGTTTTCACCTGGAAGCTCATAAGCCTCCATTCCAAAGAGGGAGCTGCTGATAGTAAATTCTGTCTGGGAATGGACTGAGTAGGAATTAGAATCTTTTTCGCTGAAAGTGATTGCTTGAGGGAAAGCACTGACTAAGCATAGCATCATCTTACAAAAAACTATTTTAACTAAAGTATATCCTGTTACTAAAATCGTTCTAGGGACTTGAGTCATAGTTTAATTCATAGAGTACCAGCTGAGTAAGAATTTTCTAACAATTTCTGGCCTGGTTTAGTGGATTGCTCTGAAACTCTTAAACCCCCTTTTTGAAGCCAGCTGAGCTTCAAAAGAGCCAATTGTGTAAGATTGTTAACACGACTTCTGATCAATACCAGAAGTAGTAACTCATTATGGGTAAAACCTGGGCAATCTTCCTACTCAGAGTAGTTGTTTAATTGGCTTCCTGTCAGTAACAAGCCCTTTAACAGAACTAAACTTTGTCATGCTAAGTACTTTTCAACTTGGTGGTCTTTCTTGGGATATTGGGTTACACAGGGGAGTATTCCCAACAATTTGGGGACTAGTCCAGGATCCTTGTTACACAAGGGGGATGTGGGGAGACCCTCAGAGAAGACACATCCTGCCTTGTTGAGGTAGCTCAAGGTTGGGTTAAACACCATCCGTTGTGGTTAATGATGGAAAGTGTATCAGCAATGTCAGGAAAGGGCCCAAGGAAGCACCCCAATAAAAAATAACCTCATGAATTGGCCGTGAGAGGAAAAATTGAACTAGAGCATATTACCTTGTTGGTTGGGGATTATCATGGGCTGAATGTGTCTTAGGCACAAAGAGAACTTGAGTCTTGAGGTGCATTTTCATTCTCTGGCCCAAGGATAAAAATGTGGGAGCTGGATCCTGGGCCACCTTGTTTTCAAATGTCATCTATCTGTGCCTCAAAAATCCATAGTCGCTGCTTGATGAACTGAAAATAAACTACCTAGTTCTTCACTCTATAACACTATGATGATCACCAGTGTGTTCCGACTCTGTAAACCTGCTTCTCAAATCAGTCACCACTTTTCTTCCTGTGGAATAAAATGTATTGTTGACTTCTCAAAAAAAAATGTGGGAGCTGGAGGAAGCCATATTCGAGAAATCTCCAGTAAGGGGAGAGTTGAAAATGAGAGAGGTGCACAAGAAACTTACAATAGGGAGGATTGAGTGCACCAAAAACAAATCACAAGAGGCCTGCTAAAAGGGGGAATAAGAATTCTAGGCCTAAGGAACCCAAGAAAAATGATCCAAGGACCTGCTTCTGATAATCCACTGGGAGAATATTGACAAAGGTCTGAGAACACTCATAAATAATGGATAATTTTCATTATGGAGCTCCATAATGTGCACTAGTCCAAACAAAAACTTGCTATGCATATGTGCTTGCATGTGTGTGTTTTAAATCTTATATGTTGCAAGGGGAACTCAAAAAAGTCCTATTCACTAAACTCCTTCAGCTGCCCACTTTGACTCTGAAGCCTGGATTTATCTCCTAGCTGATCCAAGGATGTATGGCTTTGGAACCTCAGTTTCAGAAGCAGACTCTCTGGATAAACTTAAAATTCAAGTCCAAAGCTGGGTGCCAGTGGCTTGCACCTGCAATCCTAGCTACTCAGGATCTGAGGATTGGGGTTCAAAGCCAGCCCAGGGAGAAAAGTCCTTGAGACTCTTATCTCCAATTAACCACCAGTAAACTGAAAGTGGCACTGTGGCTCAGGTAGTAGGACTTTCACCTTGAGCTGAAGAGCTTAGGGACAGTACCCAGGCCCAGAGTTCAAGTCCTATGACCAACAAAAATTAATGCTTGGGTGAAATGGATTAAATATTCTGTCTGCCATTACTGTTAAGCTTGTATGACACAGAGACCAGAAAAACAAGTGGTCCACTTCCCACTGTGATGAACCTCAGACCCCCAAGGCATGGAATGCCAAACACAGCCTGGGGAAACTTGTAAGACCCTGCTGTTGCTGTTCCCAAGAATAAGGATCTAAGAAAAAAACCCTATCTTCCTGAGGTAGGGGGGAACAATTGGCATTTCTGGGACACTTATCAAGATGCAGGGAAGACCGAACCTGTGAAGAGATGAGCAGTAAGCATTAAACATAGCAAGGGGGAATGTCTAATGGTATTTTGGAGGACCAGTGTTGGAGACCTTCCTGGCCAACTAGAGTAGAACCTGTGCTTTGGTTCAATTGGACATCCCTTTCATGCTAGCATTTCATCCACCTGTCCATTTTCAAACATTTTATACTAGTTAGAAGAGACCCCTTCCCTAGAGGGTCATTTGTATTTCCTATTAACATAGGTGCTTTTCAGGATCCCCCCAAAAATTTCCAAAAGGTTCAAAGCCAGAAACTAGATAGCAGCTTATGAATCAGTTTTATTCTGATCATTAGTATAAATAAAATAAATTTCGGGGGCTGACAATATGGGTTAGTGGTCAATGGTTTGCCTAGCATGCATGAAGCCCTAGGTTTTATTCCTCAGCACAACATAAATAGAAAAGGCTGGAAGTGGCTCTGTGGCTCAACTGGCAGAGTGCTAGTCTTGAGCAAAAGAAGCTCAGGGAGCCCCAGGACTGGCAAAAATAAAATGTAGAATAGAGTAAGATGAACAGAGGTTTGTTAATTATACTAAAAGATTTTTTTAAACCCATAAATGAAATGCTCTAGTAGGATGGCATGGGCAAATTAGTTCTAGAAACTATCTGAAAAGGGAAGAGTTTGTGTGGTGACTGGAGGCCAAAGCTGCATAAAGGCCTTAGAAGGATTGAACATTGTCAGTGAGCTAACTAAAAACTCAGATGAAGGGCTGAGAAGGTGGCTCAGTGGTAGAGTGCTTGCCTTGAATGCATGAGCTGTGGGTTCAATTCCTCAGCACCACATAAGCAGAAAAAGCCAGAAATGGTGCTGTGGTTCAAGTGGTAGAGAATATCCTTGAGCTGAAGAGCTGAGGGACAGTGTACAGGCCCATATTTCAGGCCTCACAACAAACAAAACAAAGAAAAAAGATAAGAAAAGAGAAGAAAAGAAAAGTAAAGAAAAAAGCAGGCACCGGGGGCTCACGCCTGTAATCCTAGCTATTCTGGAGGCTAAGATCTGAGGATGGTGGTTCAAAGCTAGGCCTGGCAGGTAAAGTCTGTGAGACTCTTATCACCAATAAACCACTCAGAAAGCCAGAAAACTGGAAGTAGTGCTGTGACTCAATTGCTAGAGCATTAGCTTTGGGCTGAAGAGCTGAGAGACAGCACCCAGGCCCAGAGTTCAGTCCCAACACCGACCAAAAAAGAAAAAAAAAAAAGGCAAGCTACACCTAACGGGTTTTCTACCAAGAAGGAGGGAGGGTTTTCTGCCAAGAGGGAGGGAGTTTTGAGGGTTTCTAAATAGCAGGAATGCAAGTTTCCCTTCTAGTGGGGGAGGGGATTTCCTTCTAGTAAGGAGGGTGTTAATGATCAAATTGGTCAAAAACATGATTCAGTTTTATAATGCCCAGATAAGTGTCTAATGTTTGTCAGATATTGACCTGTGAAAACATCCTGCTTGGGGAACTCCAAACAGTCTTAATGCCCTTAATGTGACCATGCTTAGTTCCATGGTCTCAATGGACCGTCTAGTTAATCCTACAATATGCTAGCAACTTCAGTCTTGGAGCAGACACTCTGTGTATGACTTTCAATTTTGAATCTACCCAGATTGAAATTGAGACTGGATAAACAAGGTAAATACTGTGGTGATTCCGTCCACATACTGAGTACTACTATGACTGTGTGGCAGGGAGGCCACACAAGAGGTCCTATTTGTGCTGTCATGGAGCTCAGACCCCATGGGCATGAAATTCATGATAGGTCAGCAAAATGTGATCCGAGACAACTTGCTTCTAAAAAGCAAGACTCTCAAAAAACCCTGAAACTGACCGGTTCCATTCTTTCCAAGTCAACTATACTTGGGGAAAATTTGAAATTTCTGAGAAACTTAGCTGTATGTAGTGAAGGCCAACCCTTTGAGATGAGCAATAAGTACTAATCATAGCCAGGGGAAATGTCTGGTAGTATTGCAGAAGACCAGTATTGGAGATGTTACTGGCCAAACTGGAGTGGAATCTGTGCTTTGGTTCAATTGGCCAACCCACACCTTACCCTTCTCAAACACCTTAAATTAAGTAAGGAGAGACTTCATAGTTAGTGGGTCATTCAACTTCATGTTTACAACTATGCTATGTAGGGCCCTTGAAACTTTCCCAAAGAGCTTAAAGCTAGAAATGAGAAACAGCAGCTCAAATTAGTTTTATTCTGTTGATCACAATATGTGTTTTCATTTATCAGCAGGGTTTGTTAATTGGAAATGTCACCATGGAAAAGTAACTAGGAGCCACTGGTAGGACTGAATGGGAAAAATTATGTATAAATATAATACTTGACCAGATAAGATGATGATAAACGAAATGAACCCCAAGATAGGGACGCAAGTGGTTTTTTCTTTCTTGCTATTGTTTCTAAAATATTTATAATATTCCATGTGATTTTTGCTTCTTTGTATTCCCATCCCCCCACATGGTATAACCCATTTCCACTGTGTTTGATGTTGGTGCCCTGCATCTTGTATATACACTTCTCTAATTTGGGGAGGGAAAGAGGAAAAAAAACCAAAATGCTTAAATAAGGATACAGGTTGACCCATTGTAACAATGAGATGCACAAGACTCTGTTGAAAAATAAACTTTACAATTTATGCCGGGGTAGCAGGAGTGTATAGTGTAGTTGTGGAGCTGTGAGGTTAGGGATGGTATAGGAAAATCAAAGGAGGAGGTAACAATGCTTGATAGGAAATGTACGCTCTTTACCTTGATCATGTAACTAACCCCTCTGAACAGTATTTTTACAATAAACGTATTAAAACAAAGAATAAATATACTTGAAAGGGAATCTGTGTGGTGATCGGAAGCCAATGCTATAGAAAGACTTACAAGGATTGAATACTGGCAAACAAATTACCTAAAAACTGAGATGAAGCTGAATGTTATCCTAGATGCTCAGTTGGCTCAGTTCTGAGGATCTATGTTTGAAGCCAACCCAGGCAGGAAAGACGAGACTTTTATTTCCAATTAACCTGCAAAAAGACACTACCAGAGTTGTGGCTAAAGTGGTAGCCTTGAGAAAAAATGCTCTGGGACAATGCCCAGAGCATGAGATCAAACGCAAGACCAGCCCACAGTCTATTTTACTTAGACTTTGAGTATTGTCAGTTTCCTACTCTACAGCTTACCTAAGTATGGTTAATTTCCTGTGTCCATTTTTTTACTATTCTGTAGTTTTCCAAGTTCCCCAGTAACTGAGTATACTGGCTATTTCATTTTAGCACTCTTAAATTCAGTTTATTTTTTTATTCTGGAATTTGCCTTCTGGACTTTGCATTATATTCATAAACTGCATTGTTGAAAGGGCAACTCCTTTGTACAACTAAAAGATTAAAATAAAAATTAAAATAAAATCACAAAGTTCAGTGAGTTTCTAAGTTGTAAACACTTGGTTGGCTAAAAAGTGGCACATCTGGAGAGAACATGGAATATTCTAATTCCTGAGTGATGTCCTTTTATAATCCTTAATGTAGGAGTAAACTATTTCTGAGGACTGTGAACCATTCTAGCAAATGATCTAACAAAGAAGGGATGATGATTGACATATGAAGATGGGGGGCAATCTTGTAAGGTTCAGCCCTTAAGTGGATGAATCTGATAATTCACTAATGTGTACCAGAGAACTGAATTGCCTATTTTTGAGAAAAATTCCCACAAATGTCCAAAAGAGTTAACTTTGAGAATAAGGTTATCTTTCCCCTATAGTTGGGCACAAAAATGTAATGGGGAACAGTATTTAAGAATCTAAGAGGAAGTACAAATGTGAAGTGCAATAACCAGCAAATAGTTAACTCCAACCTGAACTTTAGTGTTGATTCCTAGCCCAATTTTCTTTCTTCTTAGTAGGCTTTTTTCTAAGTTTTAGTAGCAGTTTCTGTATAGAGTGAAGTTTGTTAACCTTATATAAGGTAAAGTTCCCCAAGTTCCTCCTCTTCTTCAAGGACCTGACTGGAAACTGTCAAGAAGAAGAGACCATCTGAAGAAGAGCCAACTTAAGGGTTCACCTTCCAAGTAAAATTCCCCAAATCTGAACACTGTTATTTGAGTGGGGGTAGGGTCACAAGGTTATTCCTTTGAGGCCATGTCAATCAAAATATACCATCCTGGTTTTTCAGTTAAATTAATTTTTGCAGCAAGAAATGAGCTTGACAAATGGTTGATTATTAAGGGTGATATTGGTTCTCAGATCCAGGTTGGAGAGTGGATATCATTGTTAAAGAAATAGACAACCTGATTCTCAGTACAGCCTTTAGGGGAGCTCTGGATGATTGATTCACCATTCTTCTTGATGACATCTGAAAAAAGCTACCAAATGTGATGACAGGTCAGATTTACAGATAATAGCATTGGATATGTTGCAACTCCACAGGTTACAAGTGACAATTTCTGAAAGGGCATTTATGGTCTTGGTGTAATGGATTATGATGATGAGTCACTCTATGATGTCAAAATTATCATGGATGAGCTATAAACAAGAAGTGTAAGTATTTGTTGGAGCTAGAGGCATTTTCTGATGACATTGGTGAAGTTACATTTCTCAGGATTCACATTCATCAGAAACATTGAAATATGAGAAAAGGGACACAAATGATTATCTTTTACGCTTCCCTCTTTAAGCCCAGAATCCTCCTATTGAAGACATCAGAGAACTCCACAAATAGTTCCATACTCATACCTTTGATGTTGGTGGAAGATGAGGAGGTGTTTTACATTGATGACAAGTTTCTCAGTCTCAGATATGATTGTACCGCCCATGGGCTCACACTGGAACATAGACTATATAGTTGTTCAGAAAGGTCACATTAACGACTATGATATGCACTTTGTCAGAGTTAAGGCATCTCTGTTTACCAGGTACCCAATAATAGCCAAATACATTTGCTTTGCCTTTCACTGTTATGTCTTGAGGACTTGGTGAAACTTTATGCAGAGGAGTAGAGAACCTACCAATTCTGAAATTCCATTAGGTATTAATTACTTTGCACACAATGGGTCCTATTATTTTTTTTTTACAGAAATCCTGTTAGCTTGTGTGTTTTCATTTGATAAAATAGATCAAATGTCATCACTCTCTAGGATTGTGATCCTGAGGAAATGACTAAATCTCCCTTATTTCTAAAGTGACTCAGATCTGTTCCAAGTTCATAGAAATTTCTTCTTACCAACAACTGTTCGAATATGATACTTGTGCTTTGTTGATCTCGTTAAGCACCTTTGGATACAAAGAACTTGATGGACAGTACCTAGAAGGGTCAGCACACTTCTTAAGAGGCCAAAGGAATCTGGCAATGAAGGAGCAAGCATCACAGCTAACCAGTGAAGGAATCATTTCCCCATAAATTTCTTTGGGTACATCATACAACATGAGGGAGGGAATTGTAGTTTTAGACTACTTTATCATAACAATGATAACCTATCCTTTATTAAAGGAAGGGAAGAATCAGGTTTGAATTTTTACTGGGAAACCTCATCTAGCTAGTTTTATTTTTTTTAAGATGCTCTGTTTTGTATATAAAATTGTAACTTATTCCAATCCCCTGAATTACAAATAAGTGTTCAAAGTAAAGACCTAGTCATGCTGTCTCCTCTACAAACCTCCCTAAAATCAAAGGCTCCTTCTCTCCTTATTGTTTTATCTCTAAAAATTTCAATAAGCTGTTCTGCTGAAATTCAGGTGACACCTGTTTTTATTGTATTCAGGCCACCATTTCTGCAAATGTCTTCATTGGGTTGTCAAAAGGCATTTCAACCATCCAACCTGGGTAAAAGTAAACTCAACTGAAATATACATGTTCATAACTGAGACAACATAAAGAAAAACATAAGTTTAAATGATTTTGTAGTAAGTTCTGCAATCCTGTCTTAATTTTAACCTAGTTAAATTCAGATGATTTATTATATAATATATGTAGATATTAGATAAAAATATCTGGCTACAGTAAATGAGTATATAGTCAGTTGATTGAATTAAGGTTTATTAAATGCCTATTATTTACCAGTCACTATGTTTAACACTAAAAAAGGAAGGTAAATAAAATATGTTAATAGATTTAATTTCTGTAAACTTTTAATTTACGATACTAGTTTTACAATATTCATCTAAAATTTATACCTGAAGTAAGTTTTTGAGAGTTAGGTAATATATCCCATGGCATAAAACAGTCAGGCTAGCTGAAATATGCCCAAGACTTATCCTTGTGTTCTTCATGATACCTTATTTAACTCTCAGAATCTCAAAATCTAAACCGTTACAACTTCAGCAAATATATTCACTTAGTATTTGCAGTATTCTAAGTTGCTATTTTTTATAACATTACACATGGCCATGTTTCAAAACTGAATGGAAGGTAAATAGTTTGGAGTAGTCACACTTCTTTGCATCCTAGATTTTATCAATTGCAAAAGAAGTTGGTTTTAAAGACGTTTAGATGGTTTGGAAGGTTCTCAAGGCAGGTAAATGGAGATGAACAACAAAAAGATGAGAAAAGAAAAACTAGGAAATGATAGACTTTTGATGATTAGAGGAAGGTATATAATGCTAGCAGAGGGAGAAGAAAAGAAAGGTTGACTAGACTTTTAAATAAAGTTGACTCACAAAAGATCTTAAATAGGAAGACTATATGAAGAACTGTGTTTTAAGATCCACCTGACAAGAATGTACAGGTTGAATCAAGAGATACAGGAATAGAAGAGTATGGAAACTATGTCTGAGGACATGTAAATAACTTCATGGTGGTGAAGGCATGGACTGAGTGGCAGTCATGGAGCCAAAAAGAAAGGATACTTCCAACTACTCACTAACTGTCCTGAGATTATATATCTGCAGAGCTTCCAGGCACTGGTCTCCCCTCTAGAAAAAAAAGACAACAATAGAAAGTTGAGGAGATGAGCAGAAGACATGCCCCAATGTATGAACACCAAAGGAAATAATCTAATTGTATCAAGGCAAGTGAGATCCCAATAGCAGTACCTCAAGGAACTACTAGGAGGCACAGGAGCAAACCATCAGAATCAGATAAGCCCCTATGAGCCAATATAGGCAAACTTCAGGAAAACAGGGATTATTCTGTTTTTCTGAAGATCTTGATGAAACTAAGGCTATTGAAAAAATATTTCACACCTTTGAAATACTACCTCTTAAGGTGAGATGGATTAGACAAGGAAAGTGAGGCATAGGAAACAGCAGCACAGAATTCAGAGACACTGTATTAATAATTCTATTAAAAGCAAAAAAGCATTATCTTTAAGGCTGACATTCCATCAAAAGCTTCAGTATTAGTTAAAAGAAAAAGAATAAAGAAAAAGAGTAGATCTCTTCCTCTGACTTAGCCTGCTTGTCCAAAATAAAGTGTGATCTCAATGGAATTCTATGCCTCCATCAGAAAGAATGACATTGCCCTATTTGTTAGGAAATGGAAAGACTTGGAAAAAATTATATTAAGTGAAGTAAGCCAGGCCCAAAGAAACAGAGGTCCCATGGTTTCCCTTATTTGTAATAACTAGTATATGTCTGAGCCAAGCAGTAAAGGTCAGATAAGTTGATGTTAGGGGAATGAACCCCAAGATAAGTATTCAATTTTTTTCTTTCATGCAATTGTTTCTAACACATTTATAAGATGAGTTCTATGTTGCCTTATACGTCCCTCCCCCACAGTATAACCCCTGCCTTCACTGTATTTGATGTTCGTATAATTTGTGGAGGGGAAGGGCAAAAACAAATTGTTTAACCAGGGATACAGGTGGACCCATTGCAACAATGAGATGTACAAGTCGTTATGTCAAAAAAACGAACTTTACAACTTTGGGGGAGGGGAAGATCGGGTGGGGGAAGGTGGGGAGAGTATGGGAAGAGATGGGAAGGGGAAACAAAGAGGAGGAAACAATGCTTGATAAGAAATGTACCCGTTATCTTGCCCATGTAATTGTAACTCCTATGTACGGTATTCTTACAATAAAAATATATATATAAAGTGTGATCTGGAAACTGAACTACGATATCTTAAAGAGACTCATCCTGGAAAAAACAGACATTTGGGAAAAATAACTTTTCTTGATAAAATGTGATTAAAGTTTTATTTATCTCATGAATGGACACCTGTCTTGGAGCATGTGGCAAAATTCATCCTTTTAAGGGCTTACCAGACATCAATGACCAAAATTTAACAAATAGGTCAGTCTAGAAGTCTCTGAGCCTAATTGATGAAAGTGTACCTTATGTATTTATCTTTGTTCACACACTTGGTACATTTAATCACTCTTAATAAATATGAGTCAAACCCTCAACCTCCATTTGAGCACAGATATGCAGATAGTTTTAAGATCATGAAGAATTTATGGTCAGATATGCCCATACCCATGGCTGGGTTGTGCACTATCTTTCTTTGTTTCATTAACTCTGCTTTACTAATAAACTTTCTTGGCCTTTAATTTGTATCCTCAAATTCTTTTCTGAGACAAATCAGGAACTCAGTATGCAAGGGCCAGGCAGATGACTCCCTGTTGGAGACATCCTCCTTGGGGCATCAAGGATCAGCAATCCTATAACAATGGAATTATCTTCAGTGTGCTCTTGCTGTGAGTTGCCTGCTGGAACATTACTGTGTAATTTCAAAATGGCTGCCTAAGCAGGTTTTGGTGGCTCAGAGTTCTATTCCTAGCTACTCAGGAGGCTGATTGTAACCATCATGAAGAAGCAAACTCTGTGAGATTCTTATCTCCAATTAACCACCAAAAACCCTAGAACTGGAGCTGTGACTCAAGTTTTAAAATGCTAAACTTGAGTAAAAAAATTCAGGGGCAGAGTCCAGGCCCTGAGTTCAAGCCCTAGAACAGGCACAGAAAAAGGCTCCCTGTTTTGACATGTAATTTCTACATTCTAATTTATAGTCATGCATATTTTCTATTTTCCTTGTTTGACTGTCCATTTATGAAACATAATTAGGATCTAGTAAGCTAAAAGTAAGGTAGAGCTATACATGTGAGAGATTCTTTTCTGTGACTGATTACCCTTGGCACAAACTGTACAGTGGCATGATCTTCTTAAAAACAGAATAATGATCTTTCCAACTGGCAAACTTGCATAATTAAAGGCATCAGCAGTGCATAGAATTAGCACTTCATGTTTTTTTCCACAGGTTTGGACAGCATCCTTCATCAGCTTGACAGATGGAATTTTTTTAAGTTCTTCATTTTGTTCTCATGTCTATAGCTACACAGTCCCTTTCGAGGACCCCATGGAAGATAAAGAGTCATGGGCCCAGGATACTTGTCTGTAGGCATGATCTGTTAGCTTGTTTTGTTATTTATCACCAGAAACTCTTAACTATGTGCCATTAAAGACCAATCTGGGCTGGGAAGATGGCTCAGTGGTAGATCGCTTGCCTTGCATGCCTGAGGCCCTGGGTTCGATTCCTCAGCACCACATAAGCAAAATGAAAAAAGCCGGAAGTGGAGCTGTGACTCAAGTGGTAGAGCTCTAGCCTTGAGCTGAAGAGCTGAGGGACAGCGCCCAGGCCCAGAGTTCAGGCCCCACAACCGGACCCAAAAAAAAAAAAAAAAAAAAAAAAAAAAAAAAAAAAAGACCAATCCGCCCAATCTGACATAGGAGAGAACTAGTAACAGAGCACACAAGCATTGGCATTCTCTAGCTGGAAATTGAAAAGATGACATCTTTGCTTGCTGGAAAAATTTTCTGAGAACCTCTATGCACTTAGTTCTAGGTGTTACTACCGCAATTAGAGATGGTTTGTGCTTGCAGCTGCACATTCTAGCTTTAGTTATCCCTTTAATAATAACTACTAGAGTTCTTGACATGTCACAGACTCTGTCCTCTCATGTTAAAGCTGAATAAACTTGAGAGTTAAAGTCACATGCTTAGTAATAGAATCATATATAAAACAACCTATATAAGTAGATACATGTAGCTTATTAGTAGGCAGAATGATTTATTTTGTTTTCAGATATGTAAGAAAGTCCATAAGGAAGATAGAGCAGAAAAATAATCTATTATTTAACTGTAGGCAGAAGCAAAAGCAATATTCAAATCAGAGGGATAGGTTCTAAAACTATCTGCTATTAGACATTTATCCATGGAATGGTATGATAATATGGCGATTTTTTTTGTCAGTTGTGGGGCCTGAATTCTGGGCCTGTCAAGGTCCCTCAGCTATTCAGCTCAAGGCTAACGCTCTGGGAGCCCTGAGTCCTAATAGCCTGCAAGTCTTAACACTGTACTTCCTTAGTGATGGGATAGAAATTTCAGCCTTACTGGACTTAGCATTGATTTCTATGTCCTTTCCTAGAACCTGGCCAAAATTATGATACATAGTTACGGAATTAAAATGTAATGCCATCTTAAGAAAGTCATTTAGGGCTCTGGGAATGTGACTTCATTCCTAGCATGCATGAAACTCTAGGTTAAATTCTTCAATACCACATAAACAGAAAAAGAAACACTGGAAGTGCCGCTGTGTCTCAAGTAGTAGAGTGCTAGCCTTGAGCAAAAAAAAAAAAATGCTCAGGATAATTCCCTAGCCCCAGGGACTAGTTTAAGCCCCAGGACTGGCAAAAATAAATAAATAAATAAATAAATAAATAAATAAATAAATAAATAAATAAATAAATAAATAAATAAAACAAAGACAACATTTAGTTAGTAAATGCAAAATAAATAACCCATACTTGGAATATATAATTGCTCCTTTCATACTGATACCTGACAATAGTCTCTAATTCATGTACTTTACCTATATTAGGATACTGTGTTGAAAAAAAAAAAGATTTGTTCATTAGGTCACAGCAATTAATGCCAGGAATGTGGTTAGATGTCAGGTGAAGATTAATTCTGGAAATTCAAAGATTCCAGGCTTTGAGTGATCACTACTAATCACAATCAAAAGGGTAGTCTAAGTGAGATTTGGAAATCTTTTTGGTCAGTCATGGCACCAAAAAGGCAAAGGCTAATTAGCAGTTGTGACAGAAGAGAACGAATGACTCCAGATGGAAGGAATAAATGATAGTAATTAAGGTATACCAGAAACTGTTCTAAGGAACCATTTTTGGTTATTGAAGAACTAATTATCAACTAGGCTTATTCCTCATTGCCTTTAACATTCTAAATCTCTTAGGCTAATTCTTAATCTCTGTATGATATATGTCTCTCCTTCTATATTGTTCTTTCAAGTAATCACTATTAAAGGGATCAGATCCAATGAAGAATGAATCAGAGACCCTGCAGGTGCATCTGAAAATGTTCATATCCTGTGTCAAATGTTAGAACATCTTTGAATCTAGTACATAAACACTCTGAGCAGTCAGTCTAGTGGATATCATTGGAGAAATTCAGGTCACATTTTTTCCAGGAAATCTTATCCCTTATAATAAATGACAGCCACCTGTGTCAGCCTCCTATTAATATGACAAAGTACTTTATAAAATCAACTTAAAAGAAGAAAATATTAATCTTGGCTTCTGATTTTATACATTTCAGTTTATGTTTCTTATCCTCATTGCTTTGGATTGGTGGTGGCACTGTACCCCATGTCAGGAACATTAGATGGAGCATGTGTTCATAGAAGCCAGCAAGTAAAGAAGAGGAGGAATAGGAGTGGGAGAGGAAGAAAGAGGAGGAGGGGGAGAGGGAGAGGAAGAGGGAGAGGGAGAAGAAAAAATAGACGGAGACAGAGAAGAAAAAGAAGGAAGAGGAGGAAAGGACTTTGATCTTAATGTCCTCTTTGATCACAATTTCTCAGTGACCAAATCTCTGTGCCCACTTGAAAAGGTTCACTACCTCTTTATGGCAACATAGTGAAAGCTAATTATTAATCCCAATACTTTATGATTTCAGATTTAATTTCTAGAGTGGTGGGTAAATATTTCTATACAATTGCGATAACTTCTGTTCCTAAATATTTACTTGAATTAATCAGAGGATCTATTTGCCATGGAGTTGGTTTGGTTATACAATTGTTGGAGAGATGAATGACATATTTAGAATGCAAATACATTTTATTTAATAGATAAAGAAGCTTCAAGAGATGTAATTTTGTGATTTTCAAAAATGACTATTTTGATGGAGTTCCAGGAGGATGGCAGAGGAGAAGCTGGAGGCGAAACAAGCTCTTGCATAGAAAGCAGTTTTAGTGTTCCAGTGAACAGTCCTAAAACGAGAGAATCACACCAAATGTGCCATCACAGTGCAGAGACTTAGGCCAGAGAAGGAAAATCCAGGCAAGGAGACAGATCTGAGCACTTGCCAGCCGCCGCAGCTGTGGTAGCAGTGGCCATAGCCGCCATACTTGCAACACAGAGCGTCCAGGACAAAGGTGTCAGGTGCGGCAGGTGAGCGGATTCTACTCAACACCAGCAAGAACCAGCAAGGAGCAGACATCTTCATCCTGCACTTCGCAGACCAGAGATGATCCAGGAACTAAGACTCTGGTGTGAGTAGAAGCCTGACATCCTCACTCCTTCTCAGGGAGCAGAGGAGGGAAGGCCACCCCCCCCCCATTAATACATAGTTGTTTGATGTTGAATAGATATATCTATTGAACTAGATTGTATCTGCAGACTTTTGACTGTGCAACTACAGACTTTGATTGATGCTTGCCTTAAAATAGTGTGCTAACACAAAACTGGTGTTACTTTCATCCCAAATGGGCAGAGCAATCTGGAAAAACACAAGAAAAATGGCAAGTCTGTGTATCTCAACTCCCACTCATAATCAGGGGACAGAACAGATAATGAATAATCCAGAGGAGAGTTCCCAAAAAGCTCTACAAACACTACTGGTAAACATGGTAAATAAAAAGATTGAAAACCTGCAAAGGACTCTGTATGAGCATGATAGGGAGAGAGAGGAGGAAAAACAAACTTTAAATGCAGGAATATCATAAGCATGAGGAAGCTACTCAGAGATTGTTACAGGAATTGTGTGAGCAACTTGAGAACACTCAAAAAGAAAGTCAGGAATGGCATGAGCAGGTTGAGAACACTCAAAGAGAACTACAGGAAGTGCGTGAATGTGAGGAAGCTAATCAGAGAGTAATACAGGAATTGAGAGAGCAGGATGAGAATACAGAAAGATCACTAAAGGAATTCATGGAATACATAAACACAGAGCTGAAGGAAGTCAGGGAGACCACAAAGGGAATGCTGAATGGAACACAACAGAAGGAATGGGAGTCCAAGGAAACCATAACCAATCAACTAAGTGATTTGAGAATAAACACTGAACACCAAATTAAGGAAGAAAAGAAGTTCATACAAGATCTAAAACAAAGCTCCAACAAAGAATTTGAAGCCATGAAAGCGAACCAAGTAGAAGGAAAAGAAATAAGAAACAAAGTAGAAAGCCTTGATAATAGGTTAGACCATGCAGAAGATCGAATTTCAGGGATTGAAGACAGCCTAGCTATTATAGAGAAAGAACATACAACCATCCAAGCCAAATCCAAGAAATATGATAGATCTATTCAACACTTGGAAGACACAATCAGAAGACTTAATCTGAGGATAATGGTTGTAGAGGAGCACATAGAGACAGAAGTTAATGGTCTAGGAAATTTGTTTAACAGGATCCTAGCAGAGAACTTCCCAAACATGCAAAAAGATAGGCCTATTCAGACACAAGAAGCTTTTAGAACTCCAAATAGACCAGACCAGAATAGGACATACCACTGCCCCATTATAATCCACACAGGATCAATTCAGACCAAAGAAAGGATCCTTAAAACTGTCAAGAACAAAGTATCAATCACCTATAAAGGGAAACCAATTAGAATCACCTCAGATTTATCAGCAGAGACAATCAAAGCAAGAAGAGCCTGGAATGATGTATGCCATGCCCTAAAGACAAACAACTATCAACCCAGAATTCTGTATCCAGCTAAACTTTCCTTCATAGCCTCAGGTCAAATAAAAACCTTCCATAGCAAAGAAAAACTAAAACAATGTATCTCCACCAAACCAGCCCTACAAAAGATTCTTAAAGATGTCCTGCACATAGAAAACCAATAAGACCACAATAAAGGCCAAGAAACCTCACCCAAACTGAGAATCCAAGAACCATAGGAATAACCCAGTTGCCGCAACCCCCAAGAAGGTGGATAAAATGGCAGGAACTCCCAAATACCTCTCAGTCCTATCTCTCAACATTAACGGACTTAAGTCTCCAATTAAGCGACATAGACTGTCTAGTTGGATTAAAAAGCAAGATCCTTCTATCTGCTGCCTTCAGGAGTCACAACTTGCCCATAAAAACAAACACATTTTCAATATGAAAGGCTGGAACAAAATCTACCAAGCAAATGGCCCCCATAAACAGGTGGGAGTTGCAATCCTAATATCAGATAACATAGACTTCAAATTAAAATTAGTGAGAAGAGATAAAGAAGGTCGCTACATACTAATTAAGGGATCTCTCCTTCAGGAGCATATTACAATCCTAAATATCTATTCGCCAAAAAAACAGAGCACCCAAATTTAACCAAGAAACACTACTATAACTCAAATCCCACATAGATCCAAAGACATTAATTGTTGGGGATTTTAACACACCACTTTCCCCACTAGATAGATCAACTCTGCAAAAACTCAACAGAGAAATTGCAGACCTAAACAACTGCATAGATCAATTAGACTTAACAGACATCTACTGAATATTTCACCCAGCAGCATCAGAATACACGTTTTTCTCAGAAGCACATGGGACATTTTCCAAAATAGACAACATTTTAGGCCACAAAGCAAACTTGTCCAAATTCAGAAACATTGAAGTTATACCTTGAATTCTCTCAGACCAAAAGGGAACAAAATTAGAACTCAGCACCAAAAGCCACCAAAGAAAATCCTGTAACACATGGAGGCTTAAAAACACACTGCTGAATCACGAGTGGGTCATGGAAGAGATTAGAAAGGAGATTCAAATGTTCATGATATTCAAGAAAAATGAACACAAAAATTACCAGCTCCTCTGAGACACAGCAAAGGCAGAACTTAGAGGCAAGTTTATAGCTCTGAGTTCCTACATCAACAAATTGGAGAGATCTGAAACCAACAATTTAATGAGACATCTGAGCCTCCTTAAAAAGAGAAGCAAGAAAAGACCCAATCCAGTAGATGGAAAGAAATAATTAAAACTAAATCAAAATTAAATGAATTAGAATACAAAAAATCATACAAAGAATCAACAAAACGAAGAGTTGGTTCTTTGAAAGAATTAACAAAATTGACAGACCCTTGGCAAATCTTATCAGAAAAAGAAGAGAACATACCCAAATAAATAAACTCAGAGATGAGAATAAAAACATCACCACAGAAACAACCAAGATTCAGAACATTATACTGGAATACTTCTCAAAACTTTATGCTAATAAGTTTGAGAACTTGGCAGAAATAGACTTTTTCCTAGCAAATATTGACATGTCAAAACTAAACCAAGATGAGTTAAACCATCTTAACAGGCCCATATCAAGCATTGAAATAGAAACAGCAATAAGAGACCTCGCATCTAAGAAAATCCCAGGACCAGATGGCTTTACAATGGAATTCTACAAAGCCTTCAAAGCAGAGCTCACACCAATACTCCTCCAACTCTTCAATGAAACTGAAAGAGAAAGTTCACTACCGAACTCATTCTATGAAGACATCATAACCCTCATCCTAAAACCAGGCAGGGACTCATCAAAGAAAGAGACCTATAGACTCATTTCTTTCATGAACATTGATGCAAAACTTCTCAACAAAATTCTGGCCAATCGACTTCAATAATTCATCCAAAAAATCATACACCACAATCAAACAGGATTCATTTCAGGGATGCAAAGCTGGGTCAATATACACAAATCAATAAATAAATTCATCATATTAACAGGAGCAAGGATAAGAACCACATGGTTATCTCAATAAATGCAGAAAAAGCATCCAACACTCCCTTATGATGAAGGTTCTGGAAAAATTAGGAATCCATGGAACATTCCTCAATACAATAAAGGCTGTATATGACAAACCTACAGCCAGCATTATACTTAATGGTGAAAAACTAAAACCATTTCCTCTTAACTCAGGAATGAGACAAGGATGTCCACTCTCTCCACTTCTCTTCAATCTAGTATTAGAATGCCTAGTTACAGCAATAAGACAAGATGCAAACATAAAATGGATCCAAATAGGGAAAGAAGAAGTAAAACTCTCCCTCTTTGAAGATGACATAATCTTGTATTTGAAGAATCCCACAGAATCCACTCCAAAATTACTCGAGCTGATTCAAAATTTTGGTAAAGCAGCAGGTTATAAATTTAACCCTCAAAAATCAATGGCTTTTCTGTATTTCAACAATGAGAAAAGTGTGGCTGAAATTAGGAAAGCAACTCTATTAGTAATATTCCCACATAAAATAAAATACCTAGAAATTAACTTAACCAAAGAAGTGAAGGACCTCTATGATGGAAACTTTAAAAACTTGAAAAAGGAAATCAAAACAGAACTTAGAAAGTGGCAAAAAAAAAAAAAAAAAAAAAAAAAACCTCCCATGCTCCTGGATTGGAAAGATCAACATCGTGAAAATGGCAATACTTCCCAAGGCTATCTACAAATTCAAGGCTATACCTATCAATATTCCAACCTCATTCTTCAAGGAAATAGAAGAAGCAATCCAAAAATTCATATGTAACAATAAAAGACCCTGAATAGCAAAAACGATCCTCAACAGAAAGAACAGTGCTGAAGGGATATCAATACCAAATTTCAAACTCTACTATAAAGCCATAATAATCAAAACAGCTTGGTACTAGCACAAGAACAGACCTCATGACCAATGGAAGAGAATTGAAAACCCTGAAATGAACCTACAGACCTATAGCCATCTAATCTTCGATAAGGGAGCAAAAAAAAAATAGAATGGAAGAAAGATAGCCTCTTCAGTAAATGGTGCTGGCAAAATTGGTTACCCACTTGTAGAAAACTAAAGCAAGATCCTTATATATCACCCTGCACCAGAATCAACTCCAAATGGATCAAAGACCTCGAAGTCAAAGCAGACACTCTGAAAACAGTACAGGATGGAATAGGAGAAACCCTAGGTCTCCTTGGCACAGGCCAAAATTTTCTTAATAGAGACCCAGAAACACAACAAATCAAAGAAAGGTTGGAGAAATGGGATTGCATGACACTGCAGAGCTTCTGCATGACAAAGGACATAGCTAGCAAGATCAATAGAAAGCCCACAGATTGGGAGATCTTCACTAACCATACAACAAACAAGGGTTTCATATCTAAAATATACCTGGAACTCTCAAAAGTAAATCCAACAACAACAAATCTTCAAAGAAACAACTGCCCAGTAAATAAGTGGTCTAAAGACTTAAAGAGAAACTTCTCTGAAGAGGAAAGAAGGATGGCCAATAGACACATGAAGAAATGCTCAATCTCCCTAGCTATAAAAGAAATGCAAATCAAAACAACATTGAAATACCACCTCATCCCAGTTAGAATGGCTATAATCAAGAACTCTAATAACAACAGATGCTGGAGGAGATGTGGACAGAAGGGAACTCTACTGCATTGTTGGTGGTCGTGCAAAGTTGTTCAACCACTTTGGAAAGTAGTATGGAGGTTCCTCAAAAGACTCCACATAGAGCTCCCCTATGATCCAGCAATCCCACTTTTTGACATTTACCCAAATGTTCACAAACAAGACCACACTAAACCTACCAGCACGACTATGTTTATTGAAGCCTTATTTACCATAGCTAAGATATGGAAATAACCCAGATGCCCCTCAGTAGATGAATGGATCAAGAAAATGTGGTCTATATACACAATGGAATTCTGTTCCTCCATCAGAAAGAATGAGATTGCCCCATTTGTTAGGAAATGGAAAGACTTGGGGAAAAAATTATATTAAGTGAAATAAGCCAGGCCCAAAGAAGCATAGGTCCCATGGTTTCCCTTATTTGCAATAGTTAGTATATGTCTGAGTCAAGCAGAAAAGATCAGATTAGTTGGTGTTAAGGAAATGAAGCCTAAGATATGTATTTAAAAATTTTTTTTCATACGATTGTTTCTAACACATTTATAAGATGATTTCTATGTTGCCTTGTACGTTCCTCCCCCACGGTATAACCCCTGCCTTCACTGTATTTGATGTTGTCATAATTTGTGAAGGGGAAGGGAAAAAACAAATTGTTTAACCAGGGAATCAGGTGGACGCATTGCAGCCATGAGATATACAAGTCGTTATGTCGAAAACGAACTTTACAAGTTTGGTGGGGGCAGAGGAGGATTGGGGGGAGGGCCGGCGGGAGAATGGGAAGTGATGGGAAGGGGAAACAAAGGAAGAAGCTACAATGCTTGATAAGGAATGTACTCATTATCTTGCCTAGGTAATTGTAACCCCTCTGTACAGTATTTTCAAACACACACACACACAAAGAAAACAAATTAGAACAATCTTGAATCAGTACTAATGTTGCAACACTAGGTCCTTGAAAAACAGGAGCAGGCCTAACCAAAACCCAGTAGACAGAAATAATACAAATTCGATTAAAGATGTAAATAAATTAGAGTCTCAAAAAAAAACATACAAGAAATCATAATTGACTTTTATATACTAGTAGCTCACAAATTCACTCAATGAATATCAATGTAGATATTTTTAGAAATAGACTCAAGCAGCCCAAACCAGTGAACAAAAAAAAATCTAGAATTCTAAGAAACAACATTCTGTTTGAGTTTTAAAATTTTTCTCTGTTGTTATTATTAAGGTGATTTATAGAGGGATTACAATTACATAAGTCATGTAATGAGTACATTTCCTTTTATAGAATATCTTCAGTTCCCTCACTTGTTCCTCATCCCTCCCTCCTGTCCCCATCCATGTGTTAAATCACCAATGTTCAATGAACTCCACTACTGCAATTTTCACCCTTTTCCCTAAAGCTCTGTGCCCACCTCCCACCTTCCTGAAGACGTACAATGAATATACCATGCATATGGTAAAGAAGACAGAATCATCACATTCTATAACGAACAACAAACACAAAAACAAAAAAAGGAGTCTTTTGTTTCCATATCTCATACTTTGAGTACATATATCATGTTATATAAATATAATTGTTTTTATCATAAAATCAATTCAGGAATTAAGGTGTGATAACTTACAATGTTGTTTTCTATTTAATAATTCTTTTTGTTTTAAAATTAAAGTTGTCGTGAAGTTGAAGTAATAATGAAATTTGAATGTTCAGATTTAAAGTTAAAATTTCAAAATGTCTAACAGTTCCATTTTGGCAACCAAAATGAAAAACAGTGATGTTTTATCCTAATGAATGTCATTATTTCGTGGGCCAAAAAGGAAAATAAATGCAATATTAATTCAGCGGAAATAAGAAATCTGTAGGGAGCCAGGGTAAACGCCATTACAAGATGGCGCCCACTCCCTTGCAGCTTTGAGGTAACCACTCCATTTCAGGCAGTGCTTGGCGGGACGGTGGGTCCTGGGCTTTGCGCATGCGCGAGCCACGTAGAGTCCCCAGCCAATCCCGTGGCACCTGGTGACGGTGAAAGGCAGACGACCAATGATAGAAAGACCCGTGTTCCTATTCCCTATATAAGCGGCCATGTTTCGGGTGCACGCTCTCTCGTGCTCAAGCTCTCCCATCAACTAAAAGGCTCTCCAATAAAGCGTGATCTGAGAAGACTCTTGGTGTGGTGTTCGTTCTTCCTCGCTGGTCGAGAAGGCGCGCGCCGCAAAGTGGTGCCGAAACCCGGGACCCGCGAGAGAGGCCAAGCAGGAGCCAGAACTCAACACGCGGAGAGGGGACGTCGGTAAGTATCCCCCGGTATGCTGTTCACTGTAGATTTAGATATTTATTGGTTGCTTGCATTGCTTCTTCCCTTGTGGCTTGTCTTTTTGATGGTGCGCACTTGCCTCGAGGAGGGAGGGTTTGATTTAATCCAGGAAGGATGCAAAGTACTAACACGGCATCAGGATAGTCTATCAGAGTCAGCATCCAGTAATGGGGAGGAAAATAGGCCTAAAAGAAAAAGGGAAAAAAGACAAAAGGATCCTAAAGAATTAAAGCAGGAGGGACTGCAACCCTCACAAAAGGAGAAGGGTCTTAGGGAGGAGGGGGTCTCAAGGAGACCCCCATACCCTTCTTTAAAAGCAAACCGGTTCTCAGCCCTACATGTGGAAAGGTGGGACCAAGAATGCAGTGATCTTGTGAGTGACTCAGAGGAAGAAATGTTAGAGGAGGAGGGAGAGCAGCTCGATCCAGCTGATAGTGAAGAGTTAGAAGAGGCTGCGGCGGAGTATGAGGCAGACAGATATGGGGGGTGGCGCACCCTAGGGGTGGGAGTACCGCAGCAGCCAGGAAGAGGAAACGGAGCTGGCCGTCACCCGTCGGCCCCCCGGGCGTGCCCGCCGGCGGGGCGGAGTCACTTTATAAAAGGAAGCACCTGGTCGCGGTTGGCGGCCGCTTTTCCAGTTTTTGAAAATCCAATTACTAATGAAAGAAATTTTGAGCCGGTTTCCTACTTCCAGCTTAAGGATTTAGTTGAGGCAGTCCGGACTTATGGAGTGACGGCTAATTATACCACTGCCCTGCTCCGAAGACTGACTGTCAATGCTATGACGCCCACGGACTGGTTTGAGGTAGCCCGTACCTGTCTCAATCATGGGCAGTTCCTCGATTTCCGGTCTATTGTTCAAGACAAGGCTCAAGCCCAATACAAACAAAATGTCCGTGACGGGCACCTGGACTGGACCGTAGATATGCTTCTCGGGCAGGGACCCTACACGGTAGATCAGACAGGATATCCCTTTGAAGTATACCGCCAGGTAAATGAGATCTTTTACAAGTCCTGGCGGTTCCTCCCAAACAAGGGAGAGATGGCTGGCAATCTAACAAAAATCATGCAGGCCCCTAATGAGCCATTTTCTGATTTTGTTTCCCGTATGCTAGAGACAGCCGAGCGGGTTTTAGGAAATCTGGAAACAGCCATGCCATTTGTACAGCAAATCATTTTTGAACAAAGCACCAAGGAATGTCAGAGGGCAATTACCCCAGTAAGAACTCAAAGCCTAGAAGCTTGGTTAAAAGCCTGCAGAGAAGTAGGTGGCCCCCTGACCAATGCGGGGCTGGCGGCTGCTGTCTTGTCGGCTGCTGGGGCCGCAAAAGATAGTAAAGGAAAAGGGTGTTTCTGGTGTGGTCAGTTGGGACATTTTAGACAACAGTGTCCAAAAAATGGTGGTCCTGCGCAAAACGTACCCAGGCCGCCAAGGACTCCAGGAGTGTGTCCTCGTTGTAAAAAGGGAAAGCATTGGGTCAACGAGTGCAGGTCAGTTAGAGACATCAATGGACATTTTATTCCCCAAATTACTCCAAACGCTGATTCGGAACCAGAGCCAAAAAACAGGAAGGAGGGCCCTCGTCCCCAGGGCCCGAAAATTTACGGGGCATTTCAGACTCTGGCTCCCGGACAGCACCCGCAACAATCCCCCAGCCAAAGAGAGCAACCTCAGGCTCCGCAGGGTTGGACCTCTGTGCCACCTCCGGACGGGTATTAACACAGCAGATGGGTGTCCAGATTGTGGAGACAGACATGACAGGACCCCTAGATGAAGGCACTGTAGGAATAGTTTTAGGACGCTCCTCCTCCACAATGAGAGGATTAATAATTTTCCCGGGAGTGATTGACCCTGACTATACGGGGACTATCAAGGTTCTCTGCCATGTCCCCCATGGAGTGGTGTCCATTTCTCCCGGGGATAGAATTGCACAGCTCCTGCTTTTGCCTTCTCTTCATGGCAACTTCCCTGCTAAGGAGATAGAGAGAGGAGATAAAGGGCTAGGATCCACTGGAGTCGACCTTACATGCCTGTCCATAACTTTAGACCAAAGACCCATGCTAACTCTCCAAGTGGAAGGGAAAAGATTTGAGGGACTGGTGGATACAGGGGCAGATCGAAGCATCATCCAAAGAGGGGAGTGGCCAAAGCAATGGCCAACTCAGAAATCCTCCCAGACCTTACAAGGGCTGGGCTATGCCGATGCCCCACAGTTAAGTGCAAAAGAATTGACTTGGAAAACAGACGAAGGCCAAGTTGGAAAAATGCAGCCATTTGTGGTAGACGTCCCTGTCAATCTTTGGGGAAGAGATGTGCAGCAACAGCTAAAGCTAACTTTAACTAATGATTATTCTGAGGCCAGTCAGAATATGATGAAACAGCAAGGATTTGTGCCAGCCTTGGGGCTTGGTCGGCGCCTCCAAGGACACAAGGAGCCGATAGAGCCACTTCCTAAACAGGACAGGAAGGGTTTGGGTTTTTCTTAGGGCCCTCTGAAAACAAAGCTTCCACTGAAGGTGCGGTACCCATACCTTGGTTAACACAAAAGGCGGTGTGGGTTCCTCAGTGGCCCCTCTCTGGAGAAAAATTGGAAGCGGCTCAAACTCTTGTCCAGGAACAGCTGCAGCTGGGGCATGTTGAGCTTTCAGTGTCATCTTGGAATACCCCAATTTTTGTAATTAGAAAGGCCTCCGGAAAATGGAGATTATTACATGACCTTAGAGCAGTAAATGCCCAGATGCAAATTATGGGACCCATCCAAAGGGGACTTCCATGGCTCTCTGCGCTACCTCGAGAGTGGCCTATTTTAGCTTTAGATATTAAGGATTGCTTTTTTTCCATACCTCTTTATGAAAAGGATAGGGAGCGCTTTGCCTTTACTTTGCCCTCTGTTAATCATGAAACCCCGGATGCTCGCTATCAGTGGAAAGTTCTCCCCCAAGGGATGGCTAATAGCCCAACAATTTGTCAATTGTTCGTAGGGGCTGCATTAGCCCCTGTCAGGAAAAAATTTCCAAAAGTATGGATTGTCCATTATATGGATGATATCTTGTTGGCTGCTCCCTCGGTAGAGACTCTTCATAAAGTGTTTGGGCAGGTAACGGAGACCTTAGCTGATAAAGGACTGATTATTGCCCCTGAGAAGGTGCAACAGACTAGTGTTGTTCAATTTCTGGGAACCATAGTTTCTCCTACTGAGATTAAACCACAAAAACTTTCCATTCGAACTGGTCATCTCAAAACACTTAATGATTTTCAGCAATTGGCAGGAGATATTAATTGGATAAGGGGGTTTCTTAATCTCCCTCGGTCAGAGTTGTTACCTTTATTTGCCATTTTGGAGGGCGACCCTGAAGTCACCTCCTCTAGATCCCTGACACCTTTAGCACTAAATTCCCTACAAAAGGTTGAGGCAGCTTTGTCTAGGGCTCAACTTTCACGGGTTGATTTAAAATTACCTATCGATTTATGTATATTAAAAACAAAAAATTATCCCACGGGGGTTCTTTGGCAACATGGCCCCTTATGGTGGCTCCACGGCAATTCTGTGGGAGCAAAAACTGTTCAATATTTTCCTGAATTAGTGGCTAAGCAGGCAATTTTGGGTATAAAGTATTGTTTGATGCACTTTGCAAAAATTCCAGATAAATTAATTATTCCATACACCCGTGAGCAAGTTGAAATTTTAGCAGCCACAGTGGATATGTGGGCAATTCTTGTTTGCTCATTTCCAAATGTAATTGATAACCATTATCCTAAGCATCCTCTGCTTGCCATAGTTAACAAAAATTTAGTGTATTTTCCTGTTGTCACTTCAAAGGAGCCCTTGGTTGATGCTCTGACCATCTTTACGGATGGATCAAAATCTGGACAAGGTGCCCTTTTTGTTCAAGGACACAAACAGCCAGTAGTCTTTAATTTTTGGCCGAATGCCCCCCAGGCTGTTGAATGTTTAATTGTGCTTGAAGTTTTTAAAAGATTTGATCAACCTTTTAATTTATTTTCTGATTCATTATATGTTGTAAATGCCGTTGCTTCTCTTGAAGTTGCTGCTTCAATTAAGCAGGCCAGTACAATTTCTAATGTTTTGTTACAGATTCAATCCCTTATCTTAAACAGAAAACACTCTTTTTATATTGGACATATTCGCGCCCACTCTATGTTGCCGGGCCCGATGGCAAGGTGTAATGATTTGGTGGACCAGGCAACTCGGGCTGTGGCTCTGGTCGCTGCTGATCCTGTAGAATTGGTAAAAGACTTTCATAGATTGTATCATGTACCTGCTAATACCCTTAGGAAAAGATATAATTTGTCCAGGCATGTGGCAAGAGATATTGTTAAAGCCTGTAAATCCTGTGTTACCTTTCTTCATCCTCCCCATGTGGGGGTAAACCCCAGGGGGTTGAGACCAAACGCCCTATGGCAAATGGATGTTACTCATCTGACAGAATTTGGTAAGTTAAAATATTTACATGTGTCTGTGGACACCTTTTCTGGTGTCATTCATGCCACACCTCTGGCAGGAGAAAAGGTGTCTCACGTCAAAATACACTGCTTAGAAGCTTGGGCAGCTTGGGGAAAGCCCCTTAGACTCAAGACGGATAATGGCCCTGCTTATACTTCCCATGGTTTTCGCGCCTTTTGCGCCCAAATGCAGGTTGCCCACACCACCGGATTGCCCTACAATCCTCAAGGACAAGGTATAGTGGAAAGAGCTAATAGAAGCATAAAAGAAATGCTTCAAAAACAAAAAGGGGGAATTGCTGAGTCAGCGTCCCCCAGGGAAAGACTTTCTCTTGCGCTCTTTACCCTTAATTTTTTAATTCTAAATGACAATGATCAGTCTGCTGCAGATCGGCATATGACAAGAGACCCCATGGATACTAAAGACATGGTTATGTGGAAGGATGTTATTAATAATAAATGGTATGGACCGGATCCGGTAATAACGAGATCCAGGGGAGCTGTTTGTGTTTTTCCACAGAGTCAAGAAGTACCTCACTGGGTGCCAACGAGACTGACCAGGCCAGTGGAGACTGCAGCAGAACCCCCTCTTGAAGATGCCATCCACTCGTCTCCTGATGCAGCTGATCTTCCTGCTGTTAGCAACAGTGCTAATAGCAATCCCTGTGATAGCTAAACCAATGATGCTGTGGGCTGTTACAATTTACTGACTGGATTGCCTCTGCGGTGTCCTTTTTCAAAGAGTGGGTGGGAGTCGGAATGTTTTTAGCCTGCTGCCTGGGAGGATGCGTGGTCTGCCTATGGTTGGTCTGTCGCCTTCGAGCCCAAACCAGAAGGGACAAGGTTGTTATCTTGCAAGCATTAGCCACTTTGGAGAGTGGATTCTCACCCCAGATCTGGCTGTCGGCCCTGAGAGGCAATTAAGCCTTACCATCTTGCATAGCCTTAGCACCCCGAGGGATTAGGGGATCCCATTGCACCGGGACAGGTATGCAATTTGCAATTTGGGACAGGGTGCGAGGCAAGTGCACTGCACTTGAGGGTACCATCTCCTCAAGAAGAGCATGCTGGGTTGCAAGTGGGTTGATGCCCAAGATCCCACCTCTGCAAAAAAGGCATCGGACTGGCCTGGTCATCACTGGGGAAGGCGTCCCTCAGGCGAAGGCCAGTGCAAGGTCCTAATGTTTTAGACAGAGGCCCAACCTCTACTCTTACCTGTTGCCAAAAAAACAAAAAAGGGGGAACTGTAGGGAGCCAGGGTAAACGCCATTACAAGATGGCGCCCACTCCCTTGCAGCTTTGAGGTAACCACTCCATTTCAGGCGGTGCTTAGCGGGACGGTGGGTCCTGGGCTTTGCGCATGCGCGAGCCACGTAGAGTCCCCAGCCAATCCCGTGGCACCTGGTGACGGTGAAAGGCAGACGACCAATGATAGAAAGACCCGTGTTCCTATTCCCTATATAAGCGGCCATGTTTCGGGTGCACACTCTCTCGTGCTCAAGCTCTCCCATCAACTAAAAGGCTCTCCAATAAAGCGTGATCTGAGAAGACTCCTGGTGTGGTGTTCGTTCTTCCTCGCTGGTCGAGAAGGCCCGCGCCGCAGAAATCAAATACTTATGCAATGCCTCAATTCCGTAGATTATGAGATCTATTGATAAAAGTAATAAAACTTGTAAAGTTGGTTTTTGGACATAACATCTTGTACATCTCATTGTTGCAATGGGTCCACCTATATGCTATTAAAACAATGTGTTTTTTTTTCCCTTCCCCTCCAGAACTTATACCAATGGGGAGATGGAAAGGGATGGGAAGGGGAAATAAAGGAGAAGGCAAAAATGCTTGATAAGAAATGTACTCATTACCTTATCCATGTAATTGTAACCCCTCTGTATGGTATTTTCACAATTAAAAAATAAATAATAAATAATTTTAGAAACCCAGGACTGGCAAAAAAAATTTATTTTAAGAGAAAAAGACTAATAAAACTTGTTTTAAGTAGATTACTTAAGACATGAAGCAAGTGATAATTTTCTTTTCTAGGTGAAGTTGATATAGAAATCAAAGCGCAAAGATTCCAGAGTTCTGTGTGCTTGATATATGTCGATTTACACATATGCTTGACTCATCTCAACGTTATTTGAAGATAACTGAGAACAGGACTAGAATTTAAAAAGTCACTCAAATGTTTAGCTTTATTTTGTGACTAAATATGTCTTTTTATATCTATTTATTTTATTTGAATAATGTGGTAAATTTATTTAGGTCACATCAACAATAATGAGAAATAAACAGCCCCTAGCTCCTTAAAAGACAATAAGACAAAAAGGAAACAACAAAGAAAAAAATTGAACCTCATTTTGCACGTGGTCTTTGTATACTGTGGTGCTTTGTAATTGTGGATTATGTGCTATCACATGAATCTGGGCTCAAATTACAAGGACTACTGGAAGAAATTTTCAAAATCTAGAGCAGCTAACACAGCTGTGCAGTTGTTTGTGGGTTTCACTACAGTAGCATCTGGGCATAAACTGTACAAAGGAAATAATTCTACTGCTTTGCAGGCAAGAATGTGATGAAAAGCATACTTTTATCTTGTTAGATGAAATAAGAAAACCACACTTTAAAAGCTTACTAAACGATCATCCCTTTAAAGAACAGTACCATTTTTAAGGTACTCTAGATAATTCAAGTCCTTCATCCCCCCACAACCATTACTGCCAGTCACAAATCATTGCCAAGTGAATTTCCAGTTCTTTTTGATGTTTCAAATGGCTTAGGAGTAACACCAACAATAATTCAAGTTGTTGAGAATATTTAATTTAGAATACGCAAACAAATCAGATTCAACTCCATAGTGTAACCTTTAGGAAAAATGAATTAAGGAATATGGCATGTCCTTTGTAATTTAATATTAGACATGATGGTAAAATGCCGGAAACAGACTCTGCAAGAAGGAAACAGAAGTCTTTGATAAGATATATTAAAGATTACCTAGGGACAAGTAATTTTACCTACATTTTCTATTATATGATAGCATATTTTTGTCTGCTAATCAGAGACTCAGAAAGATTTTTAATTATTATATGAAAAATGAATCATCATGAATGAATGAAATCAGGGAGTAAATGGCTCAGGAGCTGGATGGTTCTTTTAAATATTCTCATTATTTTGAATGATCTGGTATTTTTGTATGTGTGGAATTATGAATGTATTTTATATCTGGGCAGGAAAGTTTGATTATTAGATCATTGTCTGATACTCAATGTCAGGAACCTAACCTGAGTCAGAATGGTAAATGTGTGTGTGTGTGTGTGTGTGTGTGTGTGTGTGTGTGTGCACGTGTGTGTGTGTGTGTGCGCGTGGGCACGTGTATGCCTACAAATCTGTATTTAGAAGGAAGAATCTTATTTCTCTCAAGGTATATACTTAATTGTATTAGTTATACTACATTAATGACAGCAGATAAAAGTAATTAACATTTTGGGCCATATGTTTATGTTTCTATGATTGCATGAACAAACTAAAAAGTTATGTTTGGGGTATGATTTTTGTGGAAGGTCAGTAGAAAATATAAACATTTGGAATCTTGAGAAAGGTACAATGGCAATTATTTCAGTGTAGATCAGTTTTAGACAACACTTAAAAGGATATGTAATCCTATATGAAAATGCAACATTTATTGATTTTCCAAAGCTACACTATTCTATAAATTTGTAGGAAATTTAAATTATGGAAACATAAAAGTAATGTGATTGTTTATTGCATACAGTTTTACACTTTAGTTTTGTCAAATCAAACTACCATTTATTTCTACTGTATAGGAAGGAAAACCCTAAATATTAGAGTTTGTGCCATATTTGACATTGGGAAGGTCTGTCTGTATCAATGTTTATTTCTTTTGTTTCTGCTTTCCTATTCATAGCTCTGTTTCTCATAGTATTCTAAGGACTTTTTCTTTCTCCCAATTTGGGCTTGAACATACCTCATGTTCTCTGTTTGTTAACAATAATCAGTCTACCATTTGAACCATGTCTCCAGCCCAGAAATTTTTATAGTTAATTGGAGATAGTATTCATGAATTTTCCTACTAGCCTGAAAAGCATTATCCCCCATGTCTCATCCTTCTTAATCACTAGCATTGTAAAGATGAGTCATGGACCCCAAGAGTCAATGACTTTTCATGTCTTATAGATTCCACATTTGTTATTAATTGTAATAACACACTACCACAGATTGGGTAGCATTAACACTGTAAATACATTGCCTCTGAGTTGGTGGAACTAAAACTCCAAGATCAGAGTTGGCTTCTTCAGAGTCCTCTTTCCTTGGAATATTCAAGGCCTTCTGCTTTTCTTGGAGGAGACTTCAACTTAAATGCTACCTTTGAGATTCTGTTTCCAAATGCAGTCACTTTCTAAGGCAATGGATTTTTTATCTTTAGTGTGATTTCATTGGGACAGTATCCAACACATAACATATTCGTTAACGGATAGGAGAAAAGCTCTGATAGGAAATTATTTGGTTTGGGCATGGAAGTTATGGTATATTTTTTTTAAAATACCAAAAGAGGTAAAGGTTTTATTAGAGCTTGTAAAAAGAGTGTGAAATCTTGACCTTAGACATGCCAAATTCTTGCCCGGTCACACACTTAAATGCCTAGCAGTGCTGGAAGATTGAACCCAAAACTCTATACTTGTGAAACAGCATCTCTACTACTGCCATAACTGCAGAATGTAATTTGATTGCTTATTTTGAGGTAGTATCACTATGCCTGGGCCTGCTTGAACAAGCAAAACACATTGCACCCAGCAAATGGTTAGAGTTTCTGAAACTTTTTTTGTCTGTGCTTGCCTGGAACTGGAATTCTCTAATCTATGTTTTCCAGGCAGATAATATTGCAGGTTTGAGCCACTTTATCCAGTAAAAATATACAATTTCAAAATATCTTGATATTGCCTATATTTGTGCTTAACATATATAGCTAACCTTCATTTTCTCCCTCTTTTGTTTAGTACTCTGAGTTGAAAACATTGGCTTTCTTGATATACTTGGCTTCGTTTTCAATGGAATCCTATCAGAATCAAAAAAAGTCCTAAAAGTTTATGTTAAAAATCATGGAAAAGAAGGTTTCGGGTTGGAAAAAAAAACACTGATGCTTAAGTGATAAATGCAGTATATTTACAGGGTTAGTCAATGCTTTCTGAAGTATGAGAAGAGAAGGAAGGCAGAAATGTGAACGATGTCAGGTCTCTGTAGAAATTCTGTAGTTGTCACTTCATGTTATCTTCCTTCCTTAAAGCTTGCTTTATTAAAAGCCTCTGGGTGTATATTGGTTGGACTGATTGGTAACCTTACCTAGGAAATGAAGCTGGTTTTAGAAGGCAGATTGTGTGGTAAATAAAGGAATGATGAGAATGAGCACAGATATTGTCACAGAATGAGCTGACCAGTTTCAGCTTCCGAACAGAATAACAAAGCAAAGTTTCAAGTCTATTTATCCACATTGGAATATATATATAGAGAGAGAGAATACAGAATATATAGATATAGATAGATAGATATGTAGATAGATAGATAGATAGATATGTAGATAGATAGATAGATAGATAGATAAATAGATAGATAGATACATGTACATATACATATATAAACATACATGAAAAAGTAAATCTCCAGTAGAATATAGAAAAACTTGGCATGACAAATATTAAACTATATCAAACTGATTGCAGGAAAGGTACAGTAAATATCAATAGTTTAGCATAGATTTTGCATACATTTTGTAAAGGCTGAACATTCTTTATTATAAACTTTACAAATATCCATGTTTTAAGGTTTTTTTACTGTGAAAATACCATAAAGAGGGGTTACAATTACATGGGCAAGGTAATGAGTATATTTCTTATCAAGCATTGTTGCCTCCTCCTTTGTTTCCCCTTACCATCCCTACCTATCTCCCCTACCTATCTCCTCCAAAGTTGTAAAGTTCATTTTTCTACATAACGTCTTGTACATCTCACTGTTGCAATAGGTCCATCTGTATCCCTATTTAAACAATTTGTTTGTTCCCTTCCCCCCCCCACACACAAATTATACCATCATCAAATACAATGGAAACAGGGTTACTTTTTTAAATATATTGTAGTAAGAGCATCTACACAATGCTGGAAATTGGAATTACACAAAATATGCAACATGGTTAGGCACTGGTAGTTCAAGGATGTAATCTTAGCTAGTTAAGAGATTGAGATCCGAAGATCACAGTTCAAAGCCAGCCTAAGTAGGAAACTTCATTAGATTCTCATCTCCAATTAACCACCAGGGGAAATGGAGTTCAGTTCAGATTGTATGTCAAGCTCTGGCCTAGAACACAAAAGCACCATCCAGGTCCTGAGTTTAAGCCCTAGGACTAACAGAAACAAAAACACAAAATACAATATGAAGCACATTTTAATATATTCTACATTGTTAGAAAGACTAGACTTCTGTGTTAGCTTAATAACCTACCATAATAATGATATTGTCCATTTATTAAGCAGCTTACTCAGATTTACAAGTTCGAAGATTTCAGGGTATGTTCAGTTGGTTTTATTGCTTTGGTGGCCTGTGACAAGACAATGTGAAAGTGGAGAGTATGTCAAAGAGAAAAGTTTTTGACTTAGAATGATTAAAGATAAAAGAAGATGAGAGTCTATGTTCTCATGGGTTTCACTCTGAAGAACTTAATCTCCAGAGGAAATATTCAGGTATTCTCAGGAAATAGTAAATCATTTTTCTTTAACACAGGTCTTTCTGGGGCATTCTAAATTCAAATGGCAACATCTTCACCAATGATGATGACTTGTCCAGGGGTGGAAGCAGCTAGATATTACTATAAATTCAAGTCAGATCTCAGCAGACAATATTTTATGGAATTCCTATTAAAATATTTCCTTGCAGACTGCCTGGGTCTTTATACTACACGTGTTTGTATGTGTGTATGTGTGTATTTGAATAAATATATAGCAACTGTTGGCAATGAAGATGGATATGCGTTTCTTTTATCAAAGAAACAAACATATGAAATGGTAGCCTTTATATATAAAACCTTAATAGTAACAATAAAATTAATATTATTACTATTATTATTTTTTGATGGCTGTAGGGCTTGAACTCTGGGTCTGGGCATTGTCCCTAAGCTCTGCAGCTCAAGGCTAGCACTCTACTACTTGAGCAACAGTGCCACTTCACATTTTCTGAACCTTTAGTTGGAGATAAGGGTCTCACAGACTTTCCTGCCTGGACTGGCTTTGAACAGAGAACCTCAATTCTCAGCCTCCTTAGTAGCTAGGATTACAGGTGTGAGCCACTGGCACCCGGCAGTAAAGTTATTTTGAAAAAGAAAAAAATCCCACAATTGTATACTGAAAAAAAATCACAATCTGGCAAGTGTATCTCTAATGTTGTTATGTCAAGTAACCATACGCAGCAATCATTTTTAGATCTCACTATGCCCTGAACAATGCCAAATAATATTTCATTAATTTACTTTAATTTTTTTTTTTTTTTTTTTTTTTTTTTTTGGGTCCGGTCGTGGGGCCTGAACTCTGGGCCTGGGCACTGTCCCTCAGCTCTTCAGCTCAAGGCTAGTGCTCTACCACTTGAGCCACAGCGCCACTTCCGGCTTTTTTCTTTTTGCTTATGTGGTGCTAAGGAATCGAACCCAGGGCCTCGAGCATGCAAGGCAAGCGCTCTACCACTGAGCCACCTTCCCAGCCCTACTTTAATTTTTCATAACAAAGTTCATTATGAATGCCCAACAGCACAATTTTCTAGTGAACATAAAGAATTCTTCAACATATTTATTTCAACAAACAGCATTTTGTGCTTGGTTGGTTTGTTTTTGTTTTTAATTTTGCCAGCACTGGGGGCTTGAAATCAGGGCCTGGGCACTCTCTCTAAACTTCTCTTGCTCTAGGCTAGCACACTACCAATTGAGCCACAGCACCACTTCCAGTTTTTCTGCTTACATCATACTGAGGAATCAAATCAAGTGTATCATGCATGCTAGGCCAGCATTCTACCACTAACCACATACCCAGTCATTGGGTCCTGGTATATTTCCCCTTCTAGATTAATAGAAACATTCCAGGTTCCGAACTTGAAGCTGATCCTTGCCATCCAACAACATCACATTCTTGTGAATAGCACTAGCTGGCCTCATGAGCATAGCAGCCAGCTGGAGCTCAGCTATCTGATGGCCTTGGCCTCCAACAATGCAATCATTTCTGTGCACAGACTGAAAACTGTTATAGGAAATTTTGATTTATTCCATCCTATTCTCAGCTAGTTGCCATTCTCAGCTTTGTATGTTTTAAATTCTGTTAGACATTTATTACTCTTTCCTGCCATTCTCAAAAGTAACATATATGTTTTACTTTAAAGTTCATCAAACATGCAAAAATGTTAATGTAGTTGCTATCCACCAGTGGCTCATGTTTTAAAAACCTAGCTACTTTAGAGGTCAAAAAGTGAGGATTCAGGTTTAAATCATCCCATGCAGAAAAATCTGAGATATTTCTCCAATTAAGAAACCAAAATCGAGAAGTGGAGATGTGGCTCAAGTGGTAGTGTCAGCTTTGAGCAAAAAGACTAAGCAAGAATAATAGGTCGACTTCTAACTCCATTATTTACTCATGGAACACACACACACACACACACACACACACACACACACACACACACACACAGAGTCAACATTCTCCTAGACTCCCCTTCTTGAACAATATTCAATGCCATTAACTGAATGCAAGTTTTCTCCAAATTCTTATAGTAGGGATTAAACTACATTTGTATTTATGATAATGTATTTTTTGTTTTGCAATTTTTTTGTACTAATGTGAGAGAACAGTGTTTTGTGAAGACTAAACAGAAATCAATGTGTTGGTAAATAGGTAGGTGACAAGTAGACTGAAAGATTCAGATAATACCACTTGAAATTTTATTTCTCCAAATTTAAATATATATACATATGTATGTATTTATAATTTCTGCCAAGATTTTATTTCCATTAACAATGATCTATTTGTTCCATTACATAAATTTAACATATTGTGTACTTCATAGTAGATTAATATTTTTAGAATTTCTTTCACTTGGAGACCAGGTTCTGCAGTGTAGACCAAGCTTTCCTCAACTCCTTATTCTCCTGAGTATTGGCTGGCATTACCATGTGGTTGCATATTACCATGTCCAGCTATATTGTTTACATTTTGTCCAGTAGAATATTACTGTGAACAGCTTTAAGCCATATATCTTCATAAGTATGAATGGATTTCTTGCAGAAAATATAATAAATAAAGTTACTGAGTGAAGCCAATTATGGTAGGCATGCCTGTAATCCCAGCACCCACGAGGATTGTAAGTTTAAGAGCAGTCTGAGCTACACAGCAAGTCCCTTTTAAAACAAACAAAAAAAAACAACAACTGGTGAACTTGGAAGAGGGAAAGTATTAAGTGGGATGATAGGAACATACAAAATTTAGTGTGTGTGTGTGTGTGTGTGTGTGTGTGTGTGTGTGTGTGTGTGTGTGTGTGTGTGCTTGTGTTGGTCCTAGGGCTTGAACTAAGGGTCTGGGCACTGTTCCTGAGGTTTATGCTAAGTCAAGCACTCTACCACTTGAACCAAACTCCACCTCAAGCTTTTTTAGAGCTCATTGGAGATGAGTCTGCTCCAGTTTCCTGTCCAGGCTTAGAACCTTTTGTAAGTAAGATTACAGGAGTGCGTCTGTAGTAGTTGTTGTATTACTGTTAAGTAATATAGTAAACATCATGCCAGTTTATACTCCTTCCAGCAGTGTTTGAGTGTTGAACACACACCTAAAATAAAACCCGCTCCATGTTTGATGACATCCAGATCTCATAATCCCGTGATATAAGTATTGTTATGCTCACTTTACCTGTGAAGAATTTGAGATCCAGAGAGTTTAGTTAATTTTGAGTCCCCAGCTAGTATACAGTGGAGCCTGTATTCAAGCCCAACTAGGTCTGTTATTTCAGAAAACATAGAGTCATCATGTGTTCTAGTCAACATGTGTTCTAGCAAGTACTGCTCATTGCAAGTACAGTTCTGTTCCTGACAGATTACCTTTCTCTCTCTTTAACTGTTTGCACCCCCTTTCATAAGCTAGGGAAAGCACAAGTGATGAGAAGAGCCATTTTTTGAAGGGGAAATTGATGATGGGGTTTGAACTTGATATCACATACATATTAGTCTGATCTTCCATTTGGGTTATGCCTCCAGCACTATATTTCTGTTTTTTCTTTTGTATTATTATTATCAAGGTGAGTTACACAGAGGTTACAGTCATATAAGTCAGGTCAGGATACATTTCTTTTTTGAAATGTCACTCCTTCCCTTGTTCTCTCAATTTTTCTCTCTCACTGGTTTGGTTTTATTAACTTCCTCCTCCTCCTCCTCCTCCTCCTCCTGCCCAGGGAGGAAGGCTTTTATGCTAGACCTCCAAGTTGAACAAAGAATAATTCTTCTACCTCAGACTACATGTCCAGGCTATACATACCAAAGAAAGCTAAGGACAAGAGATTAGTCTGACTTGGGAACAATGCAGATCACAAACATGAATTCCATGTAAACAGAAATGAAAAAAAATTTTTCTTTATTTATATAATACAATAAAAAGCACTACTTTTCTCATTATCACTTAATTGTGGTTATATGTACTTAGTACTAGCTTCTTGAAAGTCCTAAAAAAACACTTTGACATGAACTCAGAAGTTCTGTTAGTATCAGCTTGAGATTTTTATGAAAAAACCTTTTTTAATTTTTATATTTCTAAAAATCAATTTTATTATAAAGATGCTGTACAGAGGGGTTACATTTACATGATTAAGTAACACTTCTCATTGAACATTGGTACCTACTCCAGTGTTTTTCACCCTCTGTCCCTTCCCTCCACTCCCCCCCTTACCTTGTAAAGTTAATTTCTGCCATAGTGTACTGTGAGTATCATTGTTGCAATGGGTCACCTTTTGTACTTCTTTCAGCATTTTGTTATTTCCCTTCCCTTCTCCCAATCAGATAAAGGCATATACAGGACTTTTCACACACTAGGGCTTTTCACACACTGAGCTATGCTACACAGAATGCTTGAGACTAAAGGTGAGGTAAATGATGTCATCATCCCATTCATCTACATCTCTTGCTAACATATGCATATACTGTGGTGTTGACATGCTTATTTTGTGTATGAGAGCTTTGAGTATGGGGCGTGAATTCAGGACCTAAATACTGTCCCTTAGCTTTTGTATGTGATGCTAGCACTCTACCAGTTGAAGCACAGCTCAGCTTTCTTTTAATTTAATCTTACAGGAGGTAAGAGTCTTTTTTGCTCAGTTGTCTTTGAACTGAGTTCCTCATATCTCAGCGTTCTGAGTAGCTAGTTTTACAGGCCTGAGCTTCCAGTGCCTAGCTTTTCATTACTACTTTCACAAGCTACATGCTCACACACATTTCATTCAAAAATCTCAGTTTAACCCCTGCTTTCACTATATTTGATGTCGGTATAATTTGTGGAGGAGATGGGGAAAAACAAGTCGTTTAAGAATACAGGTGGAGCCGGGCGCTGGTGGCTCACGCCTGTAATCCTAGCTACTCAGGAGGCTGAGATCTGAGGATCGCGGTTCAAAGCCAGCCCGGGCAGGAGAGACAGTGAGACTCCTATCTCCAATAAACCACCAGAAAACCACTTCCAATAAACCACCAGAAAACCAGAAGTGGCGCTGTAGCTCAAGTGGTAGAGCGCTCACCTTGAGCTGAAGAGCTGAGGGACAGCGCCCAGGCCCAGAGTTCAAGCCCCACGACCGACAAAAAAAAAAAAAAAAGAATACAGGTGGACCTGTTGCTACAATGAAAAGTACAAGTTGTCATGTCGAAAACGAACTTTACAACTTTGGTGCGGGGGGGGGGGATTGGGGGAGCAAGGGGAGACTGGGAAGTCATATGAAGGGTAAACAAAGGAGGAGGCTGCAATGCTTGATAAGAAATGTACTCATTATCTTGCCCATGTAATTGTAACCCCTCTGTACAATATGTGCACAAAAAATAAAAACAAAAAACCAAAAATCTCACTATTCAGGCTGACTGACAAGTTGTGAGGAAAGATGGTTGAATGAATAAGTTACCAAATAGGCCTCTAGCCCTATTAACATCATTCTAGTCAGTGACTTAGCTTTCAGTGAGTGAGTACATATTTCCACTTTCACTCTTCCTTTTTTAACTGGAACTCAGTGAAATGTTTTTGATGCATCTTTTAAATGTTATCTCCCAAACAGAAGATACTATTTGAATGTATTTGATAATATTTTAGATGCGGGTGGTCTTGTGTGTCTGTGGGCAGAGGCCATCCTGCTGGGCTTCAGGCCCAGAGCTGATGCTTCCTGTCTGCTGGTTGCAGAGAGGAAGGTTTTCTTCCTGGCCAGTCTTTGAATTGAGATCCTTTCATTTTAGATTTCTAAGTATCTAGGATAAAAAGCATGAACCACCACCAACTGGCTTGTTTTAGAAGCATTAATTGCTTTTCATTCATCCCTTTTTTTCCTTGAAGTTTGATCTAGACAGGCTGCTTGTGCCTCATGATAAGGTGATTTGAATAATACCCTTTGCTTCTGGCATTTCTGAAACTAATTTCCTCAGTTCCAGGCTAATGAATTTGTTCTAAAGCCAATAGCATTTTCCTTCTGAGATGTTAGGTAGCTTAATTAAATCTCTTATCCTTTGCTTTGGCAATGCAATCAGGATGTTTCTGTAAAACCCTACTTCTTGAGAGTATTATAGTTAGAAGGTATCATGTGTACACTTTCATATACTCTCTAGTTTTATAAACTTATGTTACAAGATTGGGTGGAAGAATGATGACTGTTGAATTAATTTGATAACCACTCTAGAGTTTTTAAGCCTTAATGGTAATTAACTCAAAGGGGGATTAAAAATATTCAGAGTAGTGGAATGTGGCTACTATTCATTTCATGTATGTGGATAGATGATAGGAATTCTTGTGATTAATAAAATAAATTTTCAAATTTCTAGTGGTACACTGCTATGTTAACTGGGAGGAGACAGTGGTGATGCCAGGACTTTGAAAACTGGTAATGAAGCAAAATATCCGGGAGAGCATTTGCTAAGGATATAATTCCAAGGCTAATACCAAATATATTGAACTAGAATGCTAAATGATGAATGACAGCACCAAAATTTATTTGTTGGCTTCTTTGTTTTGCGAAGTCCTTGGATTTGGACCTGGGGCCTGAGTGCTGTCCCTTAGTTTTTTCCTCAAGGCTAGTGGTCTACCAGCTGAATCACAGCTTCATGTCCATATTTTTGGTGTTTAATTGGAGATCAGTCTTACCAAATTTCCTTTGGGCTTGCTTCAAACCTGAATCTCAGATATCAGCCTCCTGAGTAACTAGGATTCCAGTTATGAGACACCAGAGACCCATATGTTTGACTACTTTGGTTCCAGTGGGTCACGTCAGATTTAAACTAAAATCATAACTTTTCTTCTTGTAACCTGCAGCATCCAATAAATATCTAATTTATTTCTATCTTCATTTCTGATTTCTCTTTTCTTCATTGTACCCTTCCATTCTTATTTCACAAGCAAGCATGTCAGTGCTGTTTTCCTTTTCTGAAGCAAGTCAGGTCCATTCCCATCAATGGGGGATGTACTTACTGTTCTTACTGCCTGGAAAACCTGCTCCTAGGGCTGGGAAGGTGGCTCAGTGGTAGAGCACTTGCCTTGCATGCATGAGGCCCTGGGTTCAATTCCTCAGCACCACATGAGCAAAAAGAAAAAAGCTGGAAGTGGCGCTGTGGCTCAAGTGGTAGAGCCTTGAGCTGAAGAGCTGAGGGACAGCACCCAGGCCCAGAGTTCAGGCCCCACGACCGGAACCAAAAAAAGAAATAATGAAAGAAAACTTGCTCCTAGATAATTGCCTGGATGATGGCTCTCATATCAACTATCTCCTCTTTAGGGATGTCTCTCCCCATCCCCAATGTGAAGTTGTTGCCACAAAACCACCAATTTCGTGTCTCTGATTTACAGAAAGTATCATTATGATTTCTGGTTTTCTTTTCAGCATGAAATTGGTGAGGAGAGAGCCATATTAACTTCTGTTTCTCCAATACCTGTAATAGTGCCTAGTCCTTAGTGCTCAGGAGCCTTACATGGAGATTAGCCTTCTCCAGCTCAATTTATCCTAGCTTCTGGTCAGGACAGCTTCTCAAGCTGAAGTCTGGTGGCTAGTAATCATTCCCTCTTATTCTTTGTGCCATTTGGTGGTGTTGAGTCTACTTCAGGGAAAAATCAGTGTTTGACACTTATTTGCTGCTATGGCAAAGGTGACTGTGACATCATAGAAGTTATGGCTATTGTTTTGTAAAGCTGTGTGAGGACACCCAACCCCACACAATTTCCCCAATATATGTGTCTCCTTTGCTCAGGAGTGCATTCAACAATTCAGCAACCAAACTGTCACCCAGTTCCTGATACACTCAGAGTATGTTTCCATTTCCTTTTAAAAAGAAAAAAGAAAAATTAAAGACATGCCTTTGATGATTTTCATTGAATTACTAAAACAGAGTAAATTTATGTATTTGTAAATCTTTGCCCATCTCTCTTGAGCCCTTGCTATATTTCTATGTGTTTGCAGCTTGGGAAGGGAAATAAGGTTTAATTCAGTATTGTCAGATACTATAGTTCAGAAGGCTCTTTTTAGACCCTTTTGGAGGGAATGCCAACTTTCCAACTTATGTTCTACAGATGGCCATCTTGGTACAGGAACTGAATAGACTGTCATAACATAAGAAGCTTGTCTTGATTTCTACTGACTTTCCTCTGGGGTCAGGGAGTGTGATCCCACTGCATATGTGTCTCTTTGTTACACTGAAAGGCCCAGGCCTCCTCAGAAAATCTAAGGCCAAGGGGGTAAGAGAGATTAAAACTCAGAACCCAGCTTCCCATATCATTGGGATTACAGGATTGAGTCTCATGGCCTCAACTCATAGCTGCTTTTATATACATACTGTAGTCAGTTTCATTATATTCACTTCCTAGACAGATATATACAAATATATGTATATAATTATTCATCTATTTTTAATCAATGTTATATCTAGAAATGCACAAATATATATTCATATAATTATAATCAAATTATATCCCTACTATCCCCAATAATATTTTACATTAATGTTTTGTGAAAAAAATACTAGACTAAAAATTTAAATGCCTTTGTAGTTTGAAAAATCATAATCTTATATATTATATAATATACTATATATAACATAAAGAATATAACACATATTAACATATAACTAATTTAATTGTGGTTTCTTTTCTTCCTGATTTTGTGTTTTTTCATCTATGTAAACTTTCTTTCTTCTATTGATGATGGCTTTTACTTTCCAGTATACATATTTTCTATATATTTTGTCAAATATTTTCATTTGTCAAATATTTTATATTACTGGAGTCAAATTTTTCTTCCATATTTACCCAAAGCACAATGAAGATGTATACAGATTTGAACTCACTGTTGGAAGAGCATCCCACAGACCACTATAAATATTGTGGCATTTGTCACAATTGACAGAATAGATTTTTAGGACATCTGATCTGCTATGTCCTAGACCTTTTGTAGCCACCTTATCACCCCATGCAGTCATGACCTGCTTCCTTGCCACTCCCTGTACATTTAACAGTTCCCATTATATGCAGTAGGCTGTCTTGTACAGCCCCCTGTCACTCTCTGTTCCCCCCCCCGAACATGTATGCACGATGTTTCAGATTGTAGGTTTAAAAAGAAACATTTAGGATTCATGAATTTTAGAATATATCAAAAACATTGACATTTTAATAAAGTTAGAAAAATAAATAGAATGAACCTTTTACAACAATCAGGACAAAAAGAAAAATAAAGATTTTCCCAGGAAGAGGGAAAGGAATCTCTAAATCTAGATTGGCCTCTAAGTTGCCTTCAGCAGAAATTCTGCCTCGGAGTCCTCAAAGGGATCTACTTCCTCATTAAAGACAGGATTTTCTTCCTGAGTCCAGAGAGGGACAGATTCTAATTTCTCAATTGGAAATTGGATCCCCTGCAGGAGGACAGATTGGTCTGGGTATTCTTTGAGGAAAGATTCCTTTTCTTCAACTGAATCTAGATTTTGGACCTCACTTATTGGTTTCACTGAACATAGACTGTGGTCATTTTCCATTAGCACACATTTACCCTGCACACCAAGAAGTGTTCTTTTTGACTGGTTTGGAGCTGATCTAGCTGGATTGTGAACATCAATGGAAGACATTCTGGATCGTCTTCTTCCTTGGTGGTATGTGCAGGTACACCTGCATCACATGTGGGATGTCCATTGGACTCAAAACCTGCTTGGGCCTTTCTACAAATTAAAAAAAAAACTCTATGTTCACATGCTTTCTGGAGATTAGTGATGGCTTCTGATCTCCATCAGTCCCCATAGACTACATCACTGAAGGTTATTTATCTGTAGTTCTGCAGGAGCTGCTCTACGTTGATGCAAACCTGAGAATGGAAATAGGTACAAGATTCTTAGAGTAGACTCTAGAAGTTAAGGTGTGACTAAACTTCCATGAGGATCTAATGGGGGAAGCTGTAGAACTTGAGTTTGGACTGAACACTGATGGGAAGGTAGGGTATTTCTGAATGTATACTTCCAAGTTCTTTCAAAAAGAGAACATATTACCGGCAAAGAATATCCATAAAAGGACATTTTGCCAAGCTGGAGAGTACTAAGGGCTGTTGGCCAATCAGGCCCATCTCTAGAGACCCAGGTTCCATTCCTACTCACAAGCTCTGAGGCATTGAAACAAGGACTTCTTCCTCTTTTTCTTGGTCTCATGGGTCATGTGTTCCTCCAGCTGGTCCAGAAAAATATGTAAGTGGAAGAGCAAGTCTGAAGAGGGCATGTTGAGCTTGACATACTGTGTAAGTTCTTTTAGGGTGCAATGGTTCTTGGGTTCATAGAAATCATCAGGGTAGAAGTCCATCCACATAAGGAGGATGGAATAAACGATGCTGTGGGCAGTTTGGTGACAAGGAAAATGAAATTCCACCCTCCTCATCCTGAGCCTTGTACTAGAGCTTCTTTCTGCAGGACTTGCAGGTTGGGAAGTGGGAAGAGACTTCTGCAAGCAGGATGGTCCTCAAAATATCACTTCTAGAAATTTCTTAAATATAATTCTCTAAAATTCTCCCTGTGATAGGAAGAGAAAGTTGTTTCCCCACTGAATCTGACTTGCTATACACAGCCCTCCCTGTCTTCCATGAGAGTCCCAAACCACAACCACATCCACAACTGTGTAATCTGCTATGCACTGAAGTGCCAAGACTCAACCCCCTGGTGAAAATCACAACTTGTGTGCAAAGAAGAAAGTTGGCTTTGATTCAGAAACCTCAAAGATACCCAGTTTTCAAGGACAGAACTTCTTTTTGTGCCAACATCCACTTACTTCTTCACTTGTTCATCTTCCAGTTATGGTAGTAGGATCTGTACCAATGGAAGGAGAGAAGGAAGTTAACTCTATGCTTCTCCTTTTCTGAACTAACAGGACACACATGGGACTGGCTAAGACCCACATGGTAATGTAAACATGACAGACAAAAAGTGGAGATATGTTTACACAATTTCATGCAAATTCTGTGAGGATGCTTATATGCATCTGTCCAAATAAATGCACAATGACTCATGCCTCTAATTCTACTAATCACAGTTTGAACGCAGTCTAGTTTGTAAAATTCCAAAGACACTAATCTTCAATTAACCAGCCAAAGGCCAGAACTGGACCTGGGGCTCAAATGGTAGAGTGTTACAAATGGGACAGCACTCAAGCCCCCAATTCAAGTTTCAGTTGCATCCTTTCTTCTGTCTATATTCCTTCAAAGGCCTCCAAGATAGTGATTTTCTAGGTGAGGGTGGACGTTGGATGTCACGGGCTCATTCCTTTAATGCTGGTCTCTCAGCAAGCAAATTGCTAAGGCTCCACTAGCTTCTGAGGCAAATGAAATGCTCTGGCAGCCCAGTCCTAAGGAATTAGCCAGAGTGTACTTCTTCGTCTCTAGCCAAGCTCCTTGATCAGACTCCAGTGAAACAGTCTCAGAAAGGTGCCAAGTATACCAATACTCTGCCAGGGGGTCTCATCAACCCTGAGTTTGAAAGAGGAACACTCACTTTTTTTGTTGGTTGTGGGGCTTGAACTCTGGGCTTGGGTGATATCCTTTAGCTCTTCAGTTAAAGGCTATCACTCACCCACTTGAGCCACAGCGCCACTTCTGGTTTTCTAGTGGTTTATTGGACATAAGAGTCTCATGGACTTTCCTGTCAAGGCTGGCTTTGAACTATGGTCCTCAGATCTCAGCCTCCTGAGTAGCTAGGATTACAGGCATGATCCACTGGCACCTGGCTTAGGAACATTCACTTTTTAAACAGAATATCCAGCAACTGCTCCATTGTCCCCCACTCTCTATAGTGGTAGAGGAAGTTTCCAACATAGAAGGGATCACCTTTCTGGTAGTCAGGGACCAGGTCCATTACCAGCATTTCCAGAAAGCCTGAGTCCAGGATCCATATGTTATAAGGCACATTCAGGGTTTGGGCTGATTCATTGTCACACTGAGGTGGTAAAAAGAATGGATCTTTGAAATGTGAAAGTGGGAGTACCCTTCAAATTGAGTAATTGTAATAGAGTGGATTGAAAAGTACACAGTAAATATTTTCTCAGTATACACATATAAAAGCACACAAGAAGAAGTTTCTAATGTGGGCTGGATGAGATTAGATAGGTTTCCTGTTATAGTTATACTTGCCTGAGTTGCCTTATGATTCCCTTGGTTTCTTCTTATAAAAAAGGCCTGAGACATTGGATTCGTGATTTGGCACTGATCCAAAGTCTGCAGCATTGAGTGAGGCACTCATACCTCTCATGCCTGAGAGCTGAGTCTCTTGAACTTTGAAAACAACACAAGAACATCTTTCTTGTTCCTGCACCACAGGCCAAGTGAGCTGGCTTGAGCTGAATGTCAGTTACAGTTGCTTGGCTCTCATAGTTCTATATTCTATTCCATTGTGAGGTAGGTAGTGTCATTTCTCAGAGCCCAATGATCTAAGCTGTTTGGTCACATAAGACCATCCCAAAGACAAACTGGAGACTGAAATCTCCCCTCTCACATCACTATATCCACATGTGGACATTGTCAATTCCCAACATCCTCAGCTAAGCCTAGATACAGGCATGGTCTCAGCCTCAAGGAGCCCTTCCTAGGTCAGATCCAAGCCTTATTTGTCACTATTTCTCTCATAATGCACAAATCATTTTGGGTCTCATGGCCCTCTCAGCCTGTCATGTGCTTCTTGCATCTATTTTTGACATCTACTTCCTAGGACATTGTAAGGTTTTTGTTTCCTAATCTGTTTGCTCTTGCTGCCCCTGTGTGCTGTCATCTGGAAAAAAGGCAAGTACTTAGAGGTGGGAAAATCAAACAAGTATTGAAAAACAAACATTACACATATAGTCAGACATTTTTACAAGTGTTCATTCTTGTAAGATAAAAGACTATTTTTGATAATTTTGTCATATTTTATGACAGAGGGGAAGGGGAGAAGGGAAGAGGTGCTGCATTGTCTTCTCATAATTCAATGATTATTATTTAAAAATACTATAGTTGAAGGAATGTACTATTTAAAGATAAAAGCTGTGCTCCTGTTCTTTTTATAAGCTAGTAATTTATAAAGTATTCCTCACTAAAGTCTTGTCATCTGTGTCCCATGAACTATCCTCCTCCTTCAAAATAATCAAGGAAAACCTTCACAAATAAGTGGACTGTTGTCCAACCCCTGGATAAGAATTTAAGGTACAACATTGCCTGCAATTTTGTTTGTGTACATGTGTGTGAGAGTGTGTGTGTATGTGGGTGAATGTATGTCTGTGCATATGTGTGTTTTAGGGCTTGTTCTCAGGGGCTATATGACAATCCCGAGTGTTTTTCCCTTGCGTGTAGTGCCCTATCAATTGTGCTACAGTTTCACTGCAAGTTTTCTGTACTGAACTGGAGAGGAGAGACTCATAAAATTCCCTGTTCAGGCTATCTGAAGTAAATCTCAGGTCTCAACCTCCTGTTAGCTAGAGTGATAATTATGTGCTTCCAGATCCTAGTAAGAAAGCATTGTTATTGGAGGCAGTGGGGTTGCAAGTTTCAGTCCACCTTCACCACACTCTATATTATTAAACAGCAACAATAAAACCCTATATCAAAATACAATAATAAGAGGTAATTAGAATAAAATTTAGTGATATAGTCTGCTGGCATCACTTTCAGGCACCCTTGGTCTTAATGTTTCGCATCACAAAACCAAACAAAATGAGATAATTACAGTAGACTCAACGAATTTTAATTCCATCTTAATTTCAAAACATTATAAGAAACAAGAAAGCATTCATACTTATAAGGAGAATGTAAAAAAGATAAAAGATGGCAGATTATGAAATGGAAAATTCTACACTGCAAGAAAATTATTGTCATGGTGAATATATGATGGTATTGTCACAGTGAATATATGATAATGTACTTCAGAGCAGCAATGGATAAATATATATTTACTACACATAGTCTAACTTGTCTCAATCTCTATAAACTTTCAATCTTCTAGTACACATCATCATTGTATTCATGTTTATGGTATATTCTAAAATAACTAGCACAGTCAGGAGGTTACCAAAATACATTAGCTTCAATATTTTAGGAGATTAACCTGCTAATTGTATTGACTTCTATATATTAAACATGTAGTGTGTTATCATTGTACTCTCTAAGTATGTACAAACACTACTTCAAAGTGAAATTGAATACAACAAGGTTTTGAAGGCATATGCCTGTAAAGCTAGCTATTTGGGACATCAGTTCAAGACCAGTGTAGTTTTTTCTGCAATGCTCCCCAACCACTGGCTCTGCGTGATGGAATACATCTAGGTTCACTGGGAGCTGAGAGCTGGAGGATTTCAATTTCATGCCATAGGCAAGAACTTCCACATGGCTCCATCTCAACCAAAGAAGGTTCAACACTGGCTAGTACCTATCACCCCCACCTAGGTGAAAATAAAAATAAGAGCAATGTAGTATAAGAAACAAACAATATCAAAACATGCCAATATAAACCATCATGAACAACACACACCTAGTGTTTGTTTCTCATACCTGTAATCCTAACTATAGCTAGGATTATATATGTGAGCCAGAGGCACCAAGCAGTTCATCATTTTAAAAATGAGTATTGAAGCCAGGTGCCAGTGGCTCATTCCTGTAATCCCAGCTACTCAGGATGCTGAGATCTGAGGATCACAGTTCTAAGTCAGCTCAGGAAGAAAAAAACCCATAAGACTCTTACCTCCAATTAACAACTCAGAAGTCAGAAGTGTCTCTGTGGCTCAATTGGTAGAGTGCTAACTATGTTGAGCACAGAGTCTCACAGACAGTGCCCAGGCACTGAGTTCAAGCCCCACATCTGACAAAAAATAGATAAATAAACATTTAAATGTCTGAATTTTTTGTGAATTAAAATGATGGTGTTCATACGCAATTCTACAGACAACTACATATTTCATTATATTTGTGGTTAGAAAAAGTAGCAGCACTTGAATAATGGATATTTTTTCATAAACTAGGGCATACTGATCTCTAATTAGAGGAAATTGCTGGACTCATAGGTAGTATTTTTTGGTTGGTTTTTGTTTTGTTTATAGAACAGGATGAGAAACCTTATTTCTGCCAATGACCATTTGGATATGTATAACATCATCCACAGGCCATGCAGAATTAACAGTAAAGACATGACACAGTCAACTGGCAATAAACTTATTTGTCTTTATGCCATGTTCCCAATGATTTGTTTAGCTTATATGTCCCTGTGGCCTACAGTTTCCTATTCCTGCCTTCCTCAAAATACAGCATGTTCCACCGATTCAGATTTGAGCCAAGCAATATGTAGTATTAGTGCCAAGAGTTAAGGAAAGTTGTAACACAAACAGGGAAGGATGAAACCAACACTTTAGTAGCTGGACACTGGGGACTCAGGCCTAGAATACTAGCTACTCAGGAGGCTGATGGTCTCAGTTCAAAACCAGATGGAGTGAGAAAATCTCTGAGACTCTTCTCTCCAATTAACAACCAAAAAGCCATAAAAGGAGCTGGGGCTCCAGAGGTAAAGTAGCCTTGATTACAAAAAACTCAGGGGCAACACCCAATCCTGAGTTCAAGCTGAAGGTCAGGAACAAAAACAAAAACAATCAACAACAACAACAAAAAAAACAGAAACTGGGAAAAAGCTCAGGAAAGGATGGCATTGTCTACAAGACAAGTGTACACATTACATGAATTGTGAAATCACTGTACACACCTTAGTAACAATTACATTTTAAAAAGAATGTGAGAAATCCCAAAGCCATGGGGCCTTATGATGTGCATCTGCTTTCCAGAATTTCAAAGTCCCATCATCTAAGCTGGTAGCACACAGGTTGTAGCTCAGGGTGATGAGAAAATAAGAAGCCAGAGATCCTTTCAGATTGTCCCACCAATTCTTCTATTACTGTAAGCAAAAAAAAAAAAAAAAAAGCAAAGCAAATAAATTAGACTTTAAGGTTAAACTAAGCTGCTATTAAAGATTCCAGGCAGAATTATATGGTGCCTGCTTCAAGGCAAGAGTGAGGCCAAGCCCACAGCCTCCAGAGAGGCATGACTACCACTTGTCCAACACTGCTGTCCTCCCCGCCCCCAGAGTTTACCTACAAGTCCCAAGTCCCTGCCTTTCTTCTTGTAATTCTTCAGCCACTGGTTGTCTCATTTCTCATTGTCTGTTTAGGTGGGATTTGAGACTCCTTCCTCTCCTCACCCAGCCACCAGACCCCAGGGGCCAAACTCTGCACCTCACAGACACTCCCCAGAACCCAGCTGCCTTTGCAGTTGCTGCTTCCTGAGCCACTGGGCTACTGCCTCCTTCCTCCCTTCACCAGCCTCTGCCAGGGCCTCCCATCCTCTCCCTACCACCACCACCCCCAATCCCAGCTTGGCCTCCCCCGTGGCCACTCCTCCTCTCCACAAATCTCCCAGCCCCAACCCCAGCAGGATCACTGCTCTGGGGATACAACTGTGGGCCAGGCCCAGCAGAATCAAAGGTGCCACAGTGTGCAGCTGGCTGAGAACTGGAGACAGCATAGGTCTCTGATCAGTGTCTTTCACTTCACTTACACAATTATTAATTGTATTGATTTGGTATTTAAGTTTAGATTTCATAACTTCTTATTAAGCCTTTGCAGAAGAGCTGATAGAAATATAGTCCCCAAAATCGGATTGTCTCTAGTTTAATTCTTTTGAGATTCAGAGATGTTTAAGTAGTTATAACAATCATGAACTCTCATTTTCATAGCAGATGCTATTCAGAAAATAATTGCTTATGCATCTGTTATCAATTATTTACAAGACTTGAAACTTTTAAAGTTTCAAATATTACAGGAAGATCTTTGATTCATGTTGAATGGATGTGAGTAGGTTGAGCTGTTGCATACATTCTTGTGTGTGTGTGTGTGTGTGTGTGTGTGTGTGTGTGTGTGTGTGTGTGTGTGAGTGAGTGTTTCTGTGTGTGTGTAGGGGGGGTGTATGTGTATCATTGAAATCAAGGATAAGGATGTTGAGCCCTGGTCTGAACTTGTTTACTTTTTCTGAGATATACATTATGGTGTTTCTTTGTTGGTGGTAGGCTCTGATTGCTTGCCTTTGCCTGATGCTCACATTCCAGCTGAATTTTTCAATTAAAGCTTCTTGTTTAGTATTGAGCATATAGGGCTCTGATGTTGCTTTGTCTTTAGTCTGCCATCTAGGATCTTCTTTTCCTCTTTAAATATTTACATTCAATATAAATTTTACCTCCTGACTGATTTTCCCTTTAATTTGCATTTTGAAAAAAGTATTATAAGAACTTTGATCTCTGTATTCATGAAGAAAAACCATTTTGAATTCTCTGTTTAATGTAACAACACCTGGACACATTTGTTAACACCAAGATCTTAAAATTTATTTTGTAGTTTTAGTTTAAAATGCCTCCTCCATGTTTACAGCATGAGGAGACAAACAATTTCTGGTAACAATGATAACAGTTTTATTCAATAAAATATCAGATAATTCATAATTTTGAATATGTATAGTGGCAAATAAACACATTTGGTAAATAGATTTGCTTGATAGATCCGTGCACAAAAATACCACTCCTAAGGGCTGAAAAGGTGGATCAGTGGTAGACAGCTTATCTTGAATGCACGAGACCCTGGGTTTGATTCTGCAGCACCACCTAAGCAGAAAAGCTAGAAGAGGTACTGAGGCTCAAGTGGTAGAGCACTAGTCTTGAGCTGAAGGGCTGAAGGACAGCGACCAGGCCCAGAGTTCACCACCAAAAACAAATTAAATAAATAAATAAAACTCATATCAAGTACATTAATTTCAAACGTTGATTACCATTTTAGTTAGGGGCAGGGTGCCAAGATATAGCAGACTTCTGTTGCAAAGCTTTAAGAAGGATTTCAACACCTGACAAGTACTAAAGACAAGAAGGAAAAAAAATAGCTCTGCCAACAACATATAGAATCACCACTCAAAGAGAAACCAGTACTAAGAATGAAATGCTTTTCATAAAATTTCTTAAGAGATTCTGGCTCTATATTAATTATCATATAAGTTAACCTTCAAAATCTCCATCGATGGGCCTTAAGGGCACCTACAAAAACTGGAGGAGAGAATCATCAACCCAGATTTTTAATTTTGTAAATTAGGTAATGAGTTCATTTCTGGTTTGACAATCTCATCCCTTCCTTTGCTCTCCGTCTCTGATTTTCCCTCCTGTCCCTGTCCACAGTGGTATAGTTCATTGTGAACATAATATCGACAGAGTACAACTGAAACCAACCCAGCTTGACATATCCATTACATGTTTATCTGCAGTTAATCAGAAGAAATTGAGAATTGTGTGTTTCAACTGGTAGAGCTAGAACACCACCAGACTTCAATTGGAAACCTAAAGGACAGCGTCAATATTGTGATTTTTAAGAACCAATGCTGTCCCATACATAATCTCAGACTCCACACACACACACACACACACACACACACACACACACACACACACACACACACACACACACACATCTTAAAATAGATGTTAGTACTGAAATCCAAATAGTTTTTTTATTTTTATAAGTTTTATTTTTAGCTTTAATGAGGCTTGACTTGATAGTTTCTACTAATGAGCCACAACTTAGAACTTTGTTATAATTTTACCCTGTCTGTATTCAGAGAAACATTCTCTGAATTTCTCCATTTCCAGCAATGATAAGTTTTCTCTTCTTGGTCCAGTTTCTTCTTTTGAGACTCAGTCTCTTAGACTTTTCTGTCTTGCATTGTCTGTAAGTTCATTGATCCAGTAGATCTCAGCCATCCTAATACCTGGACAGAACCTGCCTTGGGAAAAGTGTTCTAAGCTCACCATGCAATGGAGGCTGTTAGTACTCACCCATAATCATTTTTTCTTCAGAAATGAGAAATTGGGGGCTGGGAAGGTGGCTCAGTGGTAGAGTGCTTGCCTTGCAGAAATGAGAGATTGTTAGGTCCAGGAATTCAGGGGAAGCACTCACTGTGTGCTATTTCATACTTTTTTGGGGAGGGGCACGGTCCGGTCCTGGGGCCTGAACTCTGGGCCTGGGCGCTGTCCCTCAGCTCTTCAACTCAAGGCTCATACTCTACCACTTGAGCCACAGTGCCACTTCCAGCTTTTTTCTTTTTGCTTATGTGGTGCTGAGTAATTGAACCCAGGGCCTCATGCATGCAAGGCAAGCGCTCTACCACTGACCCATCTTCCCAGCCTGATTTCATACTTTTTTTATTTAATGGCAGCTTCCACCTATTGTCTACTTTAAGCATTGTGTGAAGAGAAAGATTGCCCCTAAGAGACAGAAGTACTGTACTAACTGTTGCTCTCAAAACACAGGAGGAGGGAAAGAAGTTCTGAAGGAGCCATGTAGCCTAGAAACTGAGTTCTTAGAAACTCAAACTGCCTTTTATCTTACCTTCAACATAGAAAGTCAGAGATTGCAGTGGCTTGTAAGCTCCATTTATATTCCTGTGCAGGGGCTCCCTTCCCCTTTGCCCTTCTGACTGTTTACATCAGTGGCAGGTGTGAAGACGTAACAAGAACACCTAAAGTTTGGGCCTGGGATTAAAAACTCCATTTTGTGATTATAAACATTCCACCACTTCCTGAATTGAATCTGAGGGCAGAAGAAAGTTAGGTTAGGAATTCGTATAATTACTTCTAAGTTTGCTATCTAAAATCATCCCTTCCTACCCCTCAGAATCCTATTTCCCAACTGTGTAGACACCCTTACACTCTGTTCTCCTGAAGCATTTGAGTGTGGGCCATCATCTGCTTCTTATGTGTACTGCTTTTCAAATGGAGAGTTTCTCCTAGGCTCAAAATGATTTCATTGATGAGGACACTGTGCAATAAGCTAAACTGGGTTTGTTCATGTGTTCATACCCGAGGGAGAACTAGTAAGGGCTAAGTAGTAGTCAGGGCTCACTTGCTGCCAGTGGTATTGCTCTGAAGAATTACTGTCAATGTTGCCCACAGTACCTAGTCCAAGGCCTCTCAGAAAGGCTACAGACCCAAACTTCTTGAGTCTCTGTGTGAGCTAATCATCATTGGCCAACTATGTTCCATGGTTTGTGAGACATTCACTTCTGTGAGCATATGCATATGAGGGCCCAAGAATAGACTTACCTAGAAGGAAGATCCTAGAATGCAAAACTTCTACTAGGACAATGGAAACCCATGGTTTGGCATGCTTAATGTTTTTGAAAGACCCCAGACTCCTGGGATACTTTCGTCAACGGGAGGGCGCCCCAGAAACTCAGACTCCAGGCCGGGAGATGCAATAAGCAAGAGGAGTTTATTTGACGTTTGCACAAACGGACTCTCTGTCCCGAGCAGACAGGGAGCCCCGAGAAGTGGTTACAAGCCCTTTTTTAAAGGCAAAAGCCACAAGATTAACGCATAACACAAAGCATCCCATGATTGGTTCATTTAAAGGTCATCATATACGCCAACAATCACTTTGCCACGTGGGAAATTTTGTAAAATGACTGGCCCATGGTTGGTTTAAGGGGGTTTACATGGTTACAGGCCTATGATTGGTTGACATTTGGCTTAGCTTGTGGTCTTGCCAGGTGGTCGTTATCTCAAGGTCCTGTCTGGGGAATTTCTAAATGGGAACTGAGGAACACGTACTGTCTGTTCTTTATCTACGACCACTGACCTTGTCCTGGGGCCGACATCTGGTCCCTGAAACTTGTTAACTCATTTTTGGGAAGGGAAGGGTCAGTGCCAGCGTAAGCAAGTTTACATAAGCAGAATCAGCAGTTAGCAAATTAGCAAATTGTAAAATGGACTCAGCCCTAATTTTTCTAATTCTTCAGTTTTAACCTGTGCACTGAACTAACAGGAGAAAGTGGCACACTAAGAAACTTGCCAATTTTGCCAAATAAAGAACTATGGTGAAGGTCAGAGAAAGGACATTGATTTCATGGTAGTCATGACAAGACAACAACTTAGCATACCTTCAGAATACTAATCCATACTCACCTACTGTTTTTGTTTTTGTTTTTGTTTTTTTGTCGGTCGTGGGGCTTGAACTCTGGGCCTGGGTGCTCTCCCTCAGCTCTTCAGCTCAAGGAGAGCGCTCTACCACTTGAGCTACAGTGCCACTTCCGGTTTTCCGGTGATTTATTGGAGATAGGAGTCTCATGGTCTCTCCTGCCCAGGCTGGCTTTGAACCGCGATCCTCAGATCTCAGCCTCCTGAGTAGCTAGGATTACAGGCGTGGGCCACCAGCGCCCGGCTCTCACCTACTGTTTTATTTACCCATGTCATTAAGTCTGAGTTGTATGTAGGAGTCTTCAGGGCCTTCAGAACAGGAAGATCTAGGCGAGAGCCTAAGATTGGTCTGCCATTTTGGACATAACATAACTAGTCAGATGAAAGCCCTTAGTAGTGTCCTATAAATATGTGCATTCATCCTACTACATTTGATAAGTATCCCCTCGCAAAATTATCTTTCGTTGGGTCACTTTCTGACATAGCAGCTGTCTGGTAGCTCCATTGTGACTTCACTTTATTCTGCTGAGCCAGAAATGGAGAAGGAGAGACTGACCACAACACAATTGCATCTTTCGCAATGAGCAGTGAATGGCATGGGAGTATTTAAGATGCTTCCCATGTTCTCAGTGAGCTAGTACCACCTTGGATTCCAACTCAAATCTTGATAAACAGATACAGAAGTTACATATAGCTTGTTGTGCCAGATTCACAGCTACAGAGGTAAATGAGAAAGTGGAAGGCCTTGGTGTGATATGAAGCAGAATTCAAAGGATGTGGGGATGAAGTGAGCTACCTGGAGGGAAAAGGAGAGGCAGCTGAAGCTGAAGCTGAAGAGCACCTAGAGAGAGAAGATAGAGCAAGTTTGAGGCCACCTGGACATCAAAGTAACCCATCTGAGGTACAAGAGTCTGGCTGTCCAGAGCCACAGAGAGAAGTTGGAAGAGCCACAGCAAGTGCTCTTTCCCATTGCTAGGGAGCTCCCAGAATGCCAGAGTAAGAATTGGTAGCTTCCCAGAGCACTGCTGCTGAGCACATGTCAGATCCCTTGCTATCATAATTGACATTGGAGAGGAGCAGCAAGAGCTGTATGAGGTGATTGCAGCTCACTATGTGGAGCCTGTTCTGCAGCATTGTGGAGTGTGGTCTTTCAGGATGCTTAGAGCAAAGATCCTATAACTGGTGTCAAAGAATGCAATCTACTTGGAGTAGACATTTATAGATGGCACGTGCCTGAAAACAACAAGCTGATAATAGCTGCTAGAGGTAGTTTCCCTAAAGATCTAACAGCCAAAACTGGAGAGGCAAACCCAGAGCTCTGCACCACATCAGTCCACCAGGAAAATTGCTTCTACCATAGTACTGGCTACCCAGTTTGCACACTCATGACCTTTTTACCCTGATTGTGCCCCACAATCCCTCACAACTTTTGCTCTTTCACTTTGTCTATGCTTCCTTGTCCCCGCTAAACAGTTCTGGATGCCTGTATTAGCTAGCCCAACCCCTGCAAAGCTGTAGCTGCTACCCAATTTCCTGACACTGCAACTCAGCAATTACAGTCACAGTTACCCTTTCCCTGGTATCCTAGTCTCTACTACTCTTTTCTGCTACCCATAATTCATAAAACCATGGTTCCAGCTACCTGATCCCTGACACCCCTCTCTCTGATACCCCATTCCCAAACAAAGGGTAGATTGGGCACAGACAGTCGACTTGGGTACTCCTCTTGCAGGCACATTGGGCCAAGTTATTCCTCAGGTATTTAACATGAGGGACTAACTGGTGGTGGAAAGAAAAGAGGTTACTCAGAGGTCACTAAAATCCAAGGACATCACTTATAACTTCTTGCTAGGAATAGAAGGCTCTAAGGTGAAAGAAAATTTTACAAAGAATATTGATGAAGATGCAAAAGGTTTAGCTTAGTGTCTTCTACTAGTGGTCTGAATTATTTTTGACATATATATGTAACTACTTTGCATTTTAAAAATTATATGAAAATGCACATTTATGTGGTACTTATATTAATTTATGGAATAGTTGTATAAGATCACGTTAATGATATTCAAGATTTTATGCTCTATGATATGCTCAAGAGGCTGCCTTTGGAAATATAAATAAATATAAATTGAGCTCTTTAACAACAAATGAAATCTCATTGTCAAATACTACAAGGAGATTATGGATGCTAGTACCAAAATGAAAGCTGTAACAATAAAACTGAATAAAGCTGCAAGATTGAAGGGAGGGAGTCAGTGGTAAGGGCAATTATAAAAGAGAAATTCTTCACCATGGAATCGTGGAAGGATAGAATGTGTTTGTTGAATTACTAGCTTTTTTTTTGTTTTGAATTACTAGCTTTTAAAACCATCTTAGAAAGCAAAACATTGGTTTTTATTATTGCTATTTGGAACCTCTTTAACGAATGGTTTAACAAAAATTTATCAAAACAACTTTGAAAATTCAATGATGTGAATTATCAGATTAACATTATACTCAAAGTTGCCTTCACATGCAGGCAGGCTGCATTCCTTTTCTATAAAATTAATGGACTAAGCTTCCTTTTAAATGGTTGGACAGTCCATGACACTTGTTCCAAAACAAGAAAAGATACTGGAGAGAAAAAAAAAAGAGGAAGGAGATTCAAGATTGCTGAAATTAGCATATTTCCCATTTAGACTTTAATGGGATTTTTCTACAAAGAATAAGATTTTCATCTTACCATAATAATGTCAAAATTGATGTGCTATAGGATAGCTTCTAAATGTAATATTTAATGCTGTTGGATTACTTGAAGACAAAGGTTTATAGAAAACTTTAAATTTCAGAAAAACTGTAATGTTCCAATAAACACGTAGAAGAAATATAATTTAAAAATTCGCTGCTTAAAGCAAACCCTGGCAGGAAAGTCTGAGAGATGCTTGTCTAGAAACAGGAAGTAGCACTGTGGCTCAAGCGGTCAGGGCTCTCCTTGATCTGAAGAAAGTAGGGATATGTTGACACCCAGGTCCTGAGTTCAAACCTCATGACTGACAAGAAGAAATTTTAAAGAATTAAAGCATTAGGCCTGGGAAGGAGACTCAGTGGTAGAGTGTTTGTCTTGCATGCATGAGGTCCTGGGTTCAATTCCTCAGCACCACACAAGCAGAAAAAAGTGGAAATGGCACTATGGCTCAAGTGATAGAGCACTAGCCTTGAGCTGAACATATCAGGATCAGCACCCAGACCCAGAGTTCAGGCCCCCCTACCACCACCAACAACAACAACAAATTAAAGCATCCAACAACCTGAAGATGTTGTCCAGGATAATGAATGGGGCATTATCTGTTTACATGACTTAGTGACTTAAAACCTAGTTTACCAGGGGAGGTGGTGGGCAATTTGTGTGTTTTCTAAAACCTGCAAAATTATTTTGTATTTTCCCAAGGAGGAAGAAAGGAGGGGATGGGGGGAGGAGGGGAGGTGTTTGGTGACTTTGCCTTTTGGTTCAGTGATTTTTCTGGGGACAAATTCAGAGAAATACTGCTTGCAATCCTAGTTGCATGGGGAATGAAGAAGCCAGGCCCTGGAAGTGGTTTTGTCCTGTCCTTGGCCTGGTTCCAACAACCAATGGATAATTCAAGTCCACTTCAGGACCAAGATGCCTTGAAGACTACTGATCCACTGGACAGGCAGACCTAACCACAGCCAAAAAAGGCAAAAAATGCAATGCCGAGGGCAGCATTGGAAATCTACACCAGGCAGAGATTTTTTTATATTTTTTATTGTAAAATTACTGCACAGAGGGTTTACAGTTACATGAGTAGGGTAATGAGTTCATTTCCTATCGAGCATTGTTACCTCCTCCTTTGTTTTTCCCCTAGCCCTTCCCTCCCCACCTCCCCAACTCCTCCCTTCTTGACCCCTGCCCGAAACTGTAAATTCATTTTTGACACAGTGTCCTCTACATCTCATCATCACAATAGGTCAACCTGCATCCCCATTTAAGCATTCTGCTATATCCCTTCCACTCCCCAAATTACAAAAATGTATATACAAAATGCAGAACATTTGATCAAATACAGTGAAAACAGGGATTATACCATGGGGGGGATGAACCTACAAAAGAATCACATAGTACATTATATTAAAAACAAAAGCAAGAAAGAAAAAACCACTATGTCTCTGACTTGGGGTACATTTCGCTTAACATCATTTTATATGGTCATATGTACATAGCCTTTGATCTTCTCTGCTTGTCCTAGACATGTACTAGTCCTTGCAAACAAGGGAAACCATGGACCTATGTTTCTTTGGGCCTGGCTTACTTCACTTAATTTAATTTTTACCAAGTCTTTCCATTTCCTAACAAATGGGGTAATGGCATTCTTTCTAATGGAGGCATAGAATTCCATTGTGTGTGTATGTCTATATCTATATACGTATATATAGATATATATCACATTTTCTTGATCCATTCATCTACTGAGGAGCATCAGAGTTGATTCCATATCATAGCTATGGTGACTAATTCAGCAAAAAACATGGTTGTGCTGGCAGCTTTGGTATGACCTTGTTTGTGATCATTTGGGTAAATGCCCTAAAGTGAGATTGCTGGATCATAGGGGAGCTCTACACGGATTCTTTTGAACAACTTCCATACTGCTTTCCAAAGTGGTTAAACAAGTTTACAATCCCACCAACAATGCAGTAGGGTTCCCTTTTAACCACATCCCCTCCAACATCTGTTGTTATTACATTTCTTGATTATTGCCATTCTAACTAGAGTGAGGTGCAATCTCAATGTTGTCTTGATTTGCATTTCTTTTATGGCCAGAAAAGTTGAGCATTTCTTTATGTGTCTAATGGCCATTTTTATTTCCTCTTCAGAGAAGTCTCTCTTTAAGTCTTTAGACCACTTAGTTATTGAGCAGTTGTTTGTTTGAAGATTTATTGTTGGGGGATTTTTTTTGAGTCCTAAGTATATTTTAGATATAAGACCTTGTGTCGAGAAGATCTTCTCCCAGTATGTGAGCTTTCTATTGATCTTGCTAGCTATGACCTTTGCCTTGCAGAAGATCTGATGTTTCATGCAATCCCATTTGTCCAAACTTCCTTTGATTTCTTTTGTTTCTGGCTCTCTATTAAGAAAATTTCTGTCTGTGCTAAAAAAAAACAAAACCCTAGATTTATTCCTATTCCTTCATGTAATGTTTTCTTGGTGTCTTCTTTTATTTTGAGGTCTTTGATCCATTCAGAGTTGATTCTCATGCAGGGTGACATATACAGAATCTAGCTTTAGTTTTCTACAGGTGTTTAACCAATTTTTTCCACACCATTTACTCAAAAGGCTGTCTGTCTTCCATTCTGTTTTTTTAGCTCCCTTGTGAAAGAGCAAGTGGCTATAGATCAGTGGATTCATTTCTGAGCCTTCAGTCTTATTCCACTGGTCCTCAGGTCCATTCTTGTGTCAGTACCAAGCTGTTCTTTTACTATGGCTTTTTAGTAGAGTTTGAAATTTGGAATTGATATTGTTCCAGTACTGTTCTTTCTGTTAAGGATTGACAAACCTACAGCCAGTATTATACTTAATGGTGAAAAGTTACAGCCATTTCTTATAAATACAGGAGTGAGATTAAAAATGTCTACTCTCTCCACTCCTCTTCAACTTAATATTAGAATGCTAGCTGGGGCAGTAAGACAAGATGCAAACTGAAAGGGGATCCAAATAGAGAAAGATGAAGTAAAACTCTCCCTCTTTGCAGATGACATGATCTTGTATTTAAAGAACTCCATGACTCCACTCCCAAGTTACTTGAGCTGATCAGAAATTTTGGCAAACTAGCAGAGTATAAAATTAACCCTCGGAAACCAATGACTTTCCTGTATTCCAATAACAATAAGAGTATGGCTGAAATTAGGAAAGCAACCCCTTTTTAATAGCCGCACAAAAAAATAAAATACCTAGGAGTTAACTTAAGAGGTGAAGGACCTCTGTGATGGAAACTTTAAAAACCTTAAAAAGAAAAAGAAAGCAGAACTAAGGAAGTGGGAAACCTCCCATGCTCATGAATTGGGAGGATTAACATCATGAAAATGGCAATACTGCCAAAAGCTATATCCAAATTCAATGTGATACCTATCAATATCCCAATCTCACTCTTAAATGAAATAGAAGAAGCAATCCAAAAATTATTATGGAAGAATAAAAGACCCCGAATAGCACAGAGGGTTTTTTGTGATTCTTATTTTGTATTACCATTTTGATTCTACAAAGTCATCTATGGATTTTAACTTCCTTCCCTCCCTTTGGATAAAGCTCACAATAACCCTGCCTCTAGCTCCCAAAACACTTATATCTTAGATCTGAAAAATTGTTCCTAGATAGTGAATTACTTAATTGTATTTTGAACGTATAAAACATGCATATAAAAATAGCACATTTTGATCTCATGATAAAAAAGCCTTTTCCCCTCTCAAATTTATTTCCTGAAATGCAGTTTTAGAGAGAATCTGTTTTCAGTTTTAGATGAAAGGCTTATAGGAAACTGTGTTCATATTCTGGCTCCTCTTCCTGCACCTCAAAACCTAAAACACAAATTTTACAACCCATTTACAAGAAACAACACAAAAACCAAACACTGAGAATGCTCAGATGCAGAACGTTTTACAAAACCCAGAATATAACTTTGCTGTCTGAGGGAGAGGCTCTCTGAATAAATTAACAAACAAACCCAAAAGAGCAGTCAGGAGTATCAGACGTGAGTTTCCTGGCTACTACTCCATCGACCAGGAGCATGGAAGGGCTTCCTGAGCCTGCTGGAGAGTGCGTGGAGGAAAGTTTCCTTGCCAGCCTGAATACAAAAGTTGGCATCACCCCTCCTGGGCCTGTCTTTCTTTTCTTCTCCCCACAGTGGAGCAGAATTGTCCCCTGCTTCATGAAGGATAAATACTGTACAAGCTGGCCCACAGAGTGGCTTCTATTCAGTCTGCACTCCTTCCTAGGTGGGCGGTCTCTGACCCACGGTGTGTGTGTGCTCCCAGGGGCTGATCCTCAGAGCCCAGGCCCACGGGGCAGGCAGGTGCTAGATGTGAGTCAGTGGCACTGTGTCATTCACACAGAAGCTACTGGGTTGCTGCCCTAGCCCAACAGGAGGTGTACCCTGATCTTCTCCCACAGTCCCAGGTGAGGTGCCCACAAGGGCCCGATTTGGACAGACTGCCACTAGGATCCTACTTCACCAGAGGGATCAGCATGCCAGATGAAGTGGCTGCCACCTGAATTACTACTTATTTTATGGAGCAGTTTTAAACAAAGTGATACATATTACTGTATGATATATAATGCTATATCCTTGAGTCTATAGTCCAAAATCATTTTTCTTGATACTAACAAAAATGGATTTTATTGTTTGTATTTATAAGGCCATAATGGCAAACTGAAATAAAAGTACAACAAAACTCTTATCCAAAACACATGATTGAATATCAGAATTTGAAAAAAAATTGTATGTAAGTAGTGCAAACGAAGTTATACTAGAATAGTAAAACACACACAAAATATTTATTAGTTACATTCAAAAGTAAAATAAGTAATTACAGAAAGAATTACTACTAGAGGGCTGGGAAAGTGGCTCAGCGGTAGAGTGCATGCCTTGCAAGCATGAGGACTTGGGTTCGATTCCTCAGCACCACATAAACAGAAAAAGCTGGAAGTGGCGCTGTGGCTCCAGTGGTAGAGCGCTAGACTTGAGCTGAAGAGCTGAGGGACAGCGCCCAGACCCAGAGTTCAGGCCCCATGACCAGCAAAAAAAAAAAAAAAAAAAAAAAAAAAGAATTACTACTAGATAAAAAATATTACAATAGTTTAACAGGTTGAAGTGATATAGGTTAAATATTTGGTTTTTATAAAAGTTATTTAAATCTCCCAGTTCTGTTTATCTCAGTGAAGGAAAATGTTAGAACGTAGAAATTATATGTGGCACCTCTTGCTTCCAGTACCACAAAGGGGAGTGGCACTTCCTAATGGGAGTCCTGGGATGACACCCACACCCAGCGCATGTAGACCCATCAGAGGTCCCTGTGGTGACCCTGAGGGGACCCAGGACATCACATTGCTGCTGCAGCAGGTGCAGCACTTGTTGTGGTGGGCTGCGGCCAACAAGGCTCCATCAGTGACCAGATCAAGCAAACCAGCCTCAGGGGCCAAAGCCAGGAGGGAAGGCAAGGCAGACCCCAAGTCCTGCCTTCCATCTGTGTGGACTACACTGCCAAGGCCAGACCCATTTCCCTGCTTTGGAGCACAACAAGGGTAGGGAGTGAGCCTCCAAACGGAGCATCCCCAGAATGTCACCCAGATCTGGGCCCATGCAGACCAAAAGGACGGAGGAGGCTACACAGCAAAGCCAAAGGACTTCAGGCCCCTGGTGCTGCAGCTGGTGCATTGAAAGTCCAGACTCCTCTGGCACTGATGGGCATATGCAGGGATGAGCCCATACCCGAGTTCACAGGGACCAGAAAATGGAAGTCTGTGGGGATGCTAAAGGGGCTCCAGGGTGCTGAGCTGTGCAGCTGTCACAAGCCTTCTGGCAGAGGGGCCAGCACACAACTCCAGTCTCCAGACCACCTTAAAGACTGATGAGGTGAGAGCAGGGGTTATACCGTGGAGGAGGGACATACAAAGCAACAAAGAAATCATCTTATAAATATGTTAGAAATAATCGAGTGAAAGAAAAACATTTGAATACCCCCTGCTCTCTCTGTATTTGCTGTTGGTATAATTTGTGGAGGGGAAGGGCAAAAACAAATAGTTTAAATAGGGATACAGGTGGACTCATTGCAACAAGGAGATGTACAAGTCGTTATGTCGAAAAATGAACTTTACAATTTTGGTGGTGGGGGGAGGAGGATGGGAAAGGGCTTGATAAGAAATGTACTCATTGGGGCTGGGAAGGTGGCCCAGTGGTAGAGTGCTTGCCTTGCATGCATGAGGTCCTGGGTTCGATTCCTCAGCACCACATAAGCAAAAAGCCGGAAGTGGCACTGTGGCTCAAGTGGTAGAGCGCTAGCCTTGAGCTGAAGAGCTGAGGGACATCGCCCAGGCCCAGAGTTCAGGCCTCACAACCGGACCCCCCCCAAAAAAAAGAAATGTACTCATTGCCCTTGTAATTGTAACCCCTCTGTATGGTGTTTTCACAATAAATAAATAAATAAATAAATGACTGATAAGTGAACCACAGCTGGGCTGCCTGGCCTCAAAGGGGTGGACTGCCCACCCAGCCTTCCTTCTCCCGTGGACTCTACAGTGTACAAACATGGTGTCCCCAGACCCTACACCCATGAGGGCAGGCAGTGACCTCAGAACGGAGTCTCCCTGGGATGGCACTCTCACCTAAGACCACTGCAGACCAGTACCAGCACCGCTGGAGGAGGAGAAGGCAGCAGTGGATTCAACTCCAGCCCCATAGCTGCCAGATCCTGAGTGAAATGGAGCAACTGAGACTGGGAAGGGAGGTGGGAAGGATGGGTGGGGCTCATCTGGCAATGCTGGGGAGCATGCATACACATCCCCTCACTGTACATCCACCAGAAGGAAGGGGACCCCACTTCTCAACGGGTGACCTGAGGAGGCACCCACACCCACAGGGACTACAGAAATTGAGGTTCATGTGGTGACTTCGAAAGGGCTCCAGGGTACAGCTTTGCTGCTGCACTGAACAACTGGCAAAAAGAAAAAGAAAAAGAAAAAGAAAAACATCCACTAAAACTTCTCATCAATGATAATGTATTATACTTTAAAAACAGTTTTAATTCCCTCTTGTCGTATATTTTTGCATGGAGCCCTTTGAATTAACCAAAAATCTCCACGATTTCCTCATGCACAGTAATACTAATAAATATAGCTTCTATTCTTTTTTTAATTAAGGGAGGTTGCATATAGTTCCTTCCCATGTTTAATTCATGAAAAAGAAATCCTGAATATATCTGTCAAACACCAAACAGGATTTCTTCTGAACTCCTCACTGAAGAAAGAAAATAAAATGACCGAACAACAGGTATCACCCATATTGTCACCGTGCTAGCTTTCTCACTGATTAAAAATAATTCTGCCATGCACATGCAGATCACTTATGCAAAATTTTTTCCAACAATTCTTGTTGTTATATTACATTTATCTTTCTCCTTCTGTCTCCTCTCCTGCTTCTTTTCCCCAGGGTCCTGTTTCCCTCTTACATCCCTTTTCCCTTCAACTTTCTCCCTGTCCCCTCCTCTTCTTCCTCCTGCTATGCCTTTCCTCCTCTCTTACACCTTTCTCCTCCTTTCCTTTCCTCTTTCTCCTACACTTTCACTTTCTTCTACCTCTTCTTTATGGTCCTGGGGGTTGGACTCAGTGCCTTGTGCTCACTATGCAGATGCTCTGCTGCTCACTACAGGCCTCCAGTCTAGGCTTCATCTCAATGACCATCTATTTCTGATTTGTTTTTAAATAGCAAAACCAACAAAGACTTTTGATTCAGGATTTAATTCATTGTACATATCCTGTGCCATAAATATGTGCTACTTCATACATTCTGGCTAATAGGTTTTGATTATGTCTTGGGGTTCAGATAAACTCATCAGAAACAATGTGTTTGAAGGCAATCTAATGTGATCCTGTGTTACTCCCAAATTAATGAACTGGTTACTTTGTATCTTGCACAAGTACTTCTATATTGTTCCCAGATTAATGAACTATCACTTTGTGGTAACACCCACAGTAACACTAATCCAAGGATTGCTGGGGATCATAAGATTAAGTCCAGACAGGAAAATCCATGTGATATGTATCTCAAATTAACTGCTAAAAAGCCAGAAGAAGACTTGTGGCTAAGTGGTTTAGTGCCATCCTTGCACTGAATAAGATGATGACAGAACCCAGGCCTGAGTTAAAGACCTGTGGTGGGTGCACGCACACTCGCACATGCACGCATGCACACACGCACTCATGCACACACGTGCACATACACACAAACACACACATACAGACAATTTCCCAACTAGAGCAAGTAGAATATCTGTTTTTTCTGATAAGATGTCTGAGTTTCTGTCCCATGTGTTTGTATATTTTTGAAAGCTGTATCATCAACTTACCTAATTTTAATAAATGACACCTTGTTCACTATTATTTATGTTTGAAAATATTTTAAGACACATTTTCAACTAGAAAATTGAGTTTGTTCCCCAAATTGTGACTGTCTTGGTTTGTAAGAATGAAAGAATTATGCCTTTAATTCATTAGTTCATAAATTAGAAAAGTAACCACAACCCTAGAACCAATTGCCTTTGAATTCTAAAAGCCACACAAATATATTAGTTTTTATTTATCCTATCTTTGATTCAACTCATCTTTCTCAAAATAGTTTTTAGTTTTACTTAAATATCCTGCCATTTTTCTAACCCGAACCCTAACTGGAACATTCAGGCTAACCCTCACACTAATCATACCCTAATCCTTCTATTATGAACAGTTTCCTATTTCACATTCATCCTAATTGTAACTTGACTTGTTTTTCAAAAATTTACTTTCAATTAGACCCTAAATTTTCCATTTCCCTAATGCTAACATTAAGCCCATCTAGAATGGAAACCTAACTTTCACCCTAATGATAGTCCAATTCTAATGTTTAAGAAAAATATTCTAGTTTTTATTCATTCTAGTGAATGCTCCAGTTTGCACTATGGAAATGAATTTCAATTTGCCCTAATTCCCACAAATTTCCTGACTCTACATCTGAAGTTATATTGTTCCCTAACATGAACCATTATGTGTCCTCAAATTCTCACATCAGGAAAAATATGGTAGTTTCCCTGTACCCTAAAACAGTTTCAGATTTACTCATCATCTAGTCCATTACTTAAGCTAACTCTCAACTGAAACCTGGCTGGAAAACTCTCATTAATCATTACAAGAATGATCACTGAGAAATAAATATAATGATAATGCTCTAGTTACTATTCAATCTCACATTTTTTGCGTCCACTTTTTAGTGAAAACTCAATTTCATACTAAAAATATTCCTATTCATAACACTAACCATAATCAGAACAAAATACTGACCCTAATCTTAATATAAATTATATGTCAACACTAACACAAATAAACTAATTTTCACTCATCCTGACTTGATTCAAATAAGGCTTCCAAACATAGGTTACAATTTTTTCCCAATACCTTAGTCATTTTCTAACCCTAAACTTAACCTTAACTGGAACATTGAGAATAACCATAAGCTGATTGTAAGTAGATTCTAATATAGCAATACTCTAGTTCACATTCATTCTAACTCTTACCAGGCTTATTCTAAAATTTACCTTCAATTTGAGCCTCATTTTTTTCTCCTTCACTCTAACCCTAATCATGGCTGTAATCCTAACCATAAACTTGACCCTAATGGTATCCCAATTATATAATTTATGAAAATCCCTCATTTTGTGTCATCCTAACTGAAATTGACTTGTAATTCTTGAAATAAATTGCAGGTTTTCCTAAACCCTACAGATTTTTTCACTCTTAACTCTGAATCTATCTTGTTCTATAACAGGAATCATAATACCCATTTGATCTCAAATCCTGATATTATGAAATAAAATGTATTTCCATTATTGTAACATTTCCTGAATTCATAGAACCTAAAATAAGTTCAGATTTATTTAACATTTAACCCATTCCTTTTTTTTTTTTCTTTTTGTTGGTCGTGGGGCTTGATTTCTGGGTCTGGGCATGATCCCTGAGCTCTAGGCATGGGCACGATCCCTGAGTTCTTTAGCTCAAGGTGTGCACTTTACCACTTGAGCCACAGCACAACTTTCAGGTTTTCTGGTGGTTAATTGGAGATAGGAGTCTCACAGACGCTCCTGCCAGGACTGGCTTTGAACTGCAATCCTCAGAAATCACCTTCCAGGAATGGGAGTTCAGGGAAACCATAACCAATCAACTAAGTGACTTGAGAATAAACACTGAACACAAATTAAGGAAGTAAAGAAGTTCATACAAGATCTATAACAAACCCCCAACAAAGCCAAACAATTAGAAGGAAAAGAAATGAAAAACAAAGTAGAAAGTCTTGATAGTAGGTTAGACCATGCAGAAGATCGAATCCCAGGGATTGAAGACAGCCTAGATATTATAGAGAAAGAACATTCAACCATCCAAGACAAATCCAAGAAATATGGTAGATCTATTCAACATTTTGAAGACACCATCAGAAGCCTTAATCTGAGGATAATAGTTGTAGAGGAGCACCTAGAGACAGAAGGTAATGGTCTAGGAAATTTGTTTAATAGGATCTTAGCAGAGAACTTCCCAAACATGCAAAAAGATAGGCCTATTCAGACACAAGAAGCTTTTAGTACTCCAAATAGACCAGACCAAAACAGGACATCCCACCATCATGTTGTAATCTGCACAGGATCAATTCAGACCAAGGAAAAGATCCTTAAAGTTGTCAAGGAGAAAAGATCAATCACGTATAAAGGGAAACTAATTAGAATCACCTCAGATTTATCAGCAGAGACAATCAAAGCAAGAAGAGCCTGCAATGATGTATGCCATGCCCTAAAGACAAACAACTATCAAGCAAGAATACTGTATCCAGCTAAACTCTCCTTCATAACCTCAGGTCAAATAAAAACCTTCCATAGCAAAGAAAAACTGAAACAATACATCTCCACCAAACCAGCCCTATAAAAGATTTTTAAACATGTCCTATACATAGAAGACCACAATAAAGGCCAAGAAACCTCACCCAAACTGAAAATCCAAGAACCATAGGAAGAACCTAGTTGCCATAGCCCCCAAGAAGGTGGATAAAATGGCAGGAACTCCCAAATACCTCTCAGTCCTATCTCTCAACATTAACAGACTTAAGTCTCCAATTAAGCGACATAGACTGTCTAGTTGGATTAAAAAGCAAGATCCTTATATCTGCTGCCTTCAGAAGTCACACCTTGCCCTTAAAAACAAACACATTTTCAATGTGAAAGGCTGGAACAAAATCTACCAAGCAAACGGCCCTCATAAACAGGCAGGAGTTGCAATACTAATATCAGATAAAATAGACTTCAAATTAAAATTAGTGAGAAGAGATAAAGAAGGTCGCTACATACTAATTAAGGGATTGCTCCTTCAGGAGGATATTACAATTATAAATCTCCATACACCAAACAAAAGAGCACACAAATTTATCCAAGAAACACTACTTTAACTCAAATTCCACATAGATCCAAAGACTAATTGTTGGGGACTTTAACACACCACTCACTCCACTAGATAGATCAACTCTGCAAAAACTCAACAGAGAAACTGCAGATCTGAACAACTGCATAGATCAACCAGATTTAACAGACATCTATTGAATATTTCACCCAGCAGCATCAGAATACACCTGGGTTTACATGGGACTCAGTGTCAGGTTAGCGTAGACCACTTGGCTAACTTCCCCATGTACCATGCATATTGTATGCAGTGTGATGTCAGTGTACCACATTTTCAGGGTGCGAAAAGTCTGACATTCTTAATGCATATTTGTAATGTAGTGCAGCAGAAACTAGGAAAATATTGCTTGGCATTCTGTTTTGGTTTGAGAATAAGACTTACAAAGCTTAGCATTGTGGTGCATGCCTATAATCTCAACACTCAAGAAACTGAAACAAGAAGATCACATGGAATATACAGAGACTCTGTGTTCAAACAAAAGGAGGGTAGACAATAATGGAAAGGGTAACACTGATCAACATGCATTGTCCACATGAAATAAAATGAAAATCTCTTTAAAACTATTTAAAGAGATAGTATTTATTATTTATTTTACAATTATTATTTATTTTATTATTTGCTTATTTGTTACAAATAAACTGCTGATGGCTCACACTTGCAATCCAAGATAGTCAGGAAGCTGAGATATGATGATCCCAGTTGACTTTTGGGGGATGGTAACTTGAGATAAGACTCTCATGGACTTTCTGACCCAGGCGGTTTGAATCTTGACACTCAGATCTCAGACTTCTAAGTAATTAAGCTTACAGGGGTGAACATCCAGCTCCAGGCTTCCAAGTGACTATTATCTCCAAATAACCACAAAAATGCCAAATGTGGCTCAAGTGATTGAACTCCAGCCTTCAGCGAAAAAAATCTCAAGGGACAGTACCCAGGCCTCAAGTTCAATTCCCATGAACAACAACAACAAAAACAAAGAATCATCAATAGAATATGTAATCACTGTTGTTGTTGGTACCCTGTGCTTACATGGTAAATATCAGTAATTGTTCAATGATCTCTTTGTGCATCAAACTATTAAAATCATCTTTGCCATACATCCTGACTCCACATGAGGCAAAAACATCTAACAAAGATGAAATAAAGATCCTGTGATCATTACTCAGACCAGTTCTCCCCACATTCTGGTGGCTGTTGGTGACTGTGGGAAGAGGCTATTTTTCTGAACAGACAATGTCCACAGATGCACAGTGAGGTCCCTCAAAAGCTAGCAGAAGGGATGCACCTATGCCCATCCTCAGTCACTGTAAGCATGGTGGGACTCATTTTCTGAGAAGCTTTCACACTACTGCTGTGTGTAGAATACAGTCATCAAACTGGAAATGAGTTAATATTGATACTAGAGCTAACTCTCAGCATCTATTATTGCATCCCAGAAGGAGGTGATGCACAGAGATATGTGCATGTGTGTGTAAGTACACACCTTGTGTGAACAGCAGTATTGGGATTTAAACTAAAAGTCTCACACTCTCACTCAGCTTTTTCACTCAAGTATAGCACTTGGCGCTATACTTCTTAAGCCAAAGTTTCACTGTTTTTTTTGTTAGTTAACTGGAAATATGAGTCTCAGGACTTTTCTGTCCATATTTTTCTGCAAACTCTAGATCTGAGCCTTTTGAGTATCTAGAATTATAGGTGTGAGACACTTGTTGCCAGCTCCAACTACTATCCAAGGAGACACATGGCTTTATTGATACAGCTGGTTGGCCTTGGTTTATGATTAGTGGAGATTGGAGTTGGAATTCCAGCCTTTCCTAGGGCCTGAGTTGGTAATTCTAGGCATCTTGTCACCATTCATCAGACAGAATTGCCTTTAGCCTACTTGTCACAGAATTGAGAGGTAACTGCCAAGTCTCCTGGAATTCAGGGCCAATGCAAGGGATATCTGTTGGTTCTGAGTAACCAGGGCTGCCATTTCCATAGCATTTCAGGCCTCCAGATTTGCCTGCTAGATCACTGTACTTCCTATGCTTCCAGCACCTTTCACTCACAAGGACTAGGGCAGGCCCAGGACTCTGCTTTGAGGTGCCATGTTTGTTTATTGGGTGAAGAATATGAATGTAAGAATCAGCAAACTCACTCAATCCAGGGCATAGAAAGCTGTTCACAGGCTTTCAGGATTTCAGCTTGACCATTCTGGGGTTGACTCCCACTGCCCCTACCTTGAAGCATCCTCTTCAGAACCTAGATCAAGAAGGTCCATAAGGGGGCTGCATTGCATCTCAACACTGCCTAACTGCTTTCCTGCTAAGCTGCTCCTCCTGCACTCCTCCTGCTATGTGTGATGAAGGGGGCCAGAAAATCTATACCAAAATAATCCTGCTATAGCATGTGGGGTCAAAGTTCATAGGGCATAGAAACATTTTCCTGGGTTTTCATACTCAGGAAAATGAATGATTATTCTCTTTTTTGATTGGTTTTGTTTTTCATTATTTCTGGATGCTGTATATGTAAACACAGACTGGTTCAAATGTGCTCTTTGAACAATGTCTTAATTTGATAAGCAGACATCTCACAATAAGTCAAATACCCAATAGCCCCATTTGTCAAAGGTCTTCTCTTCTCCAACACCTTCAAGAAGATGCAAGAAAGAAAAGAAAATATTTTTGTAACCCTTCTCTTTGATCCATGTGTGAACACAAAGTGTGGATCCAAAGTGTGGATCAAAGTGTGGTAAAGCAACAGTCTTGACCAAAAAAGCTCAGGGATAGCACCTAGACCCTGAGTTCAAGCCCTTGGAACAAAACAAAAGCACAAGAAAACAATCCACAATATGTATGGGATATATGGATATACCTGTATTATACCATAACTATGCTGTAAAAATAAACCTATTAGAAAATTTAAATTTGTTTTCTTTTGTAGCTCAGTACCCGAAGCTCAGGCCTATAATACTACTTACTCAAGAGACACTTCTCATCAACTCACCAGGAAAAAGCTGGGAGTGAAAGTGTTGCTCAAGTGGCAGAGTGCCCGCCACAAAACTAAAAGCTAAAACAAAAAGCTTGAGCTCTGTATTTAAACAGAATACTGGACCAAAATATTTCTTTTGTGTCCCTGTCTACCTTCTATCTTTCTAGAGTGAACTGAATCAATACTGTTCCATTTTTACCAGAGAAAAAATTGGATCTGAAAATGGTGCTGGGAAAACTAGATATTCACCTTCAGAAGATTGAAACTCAGTTGCTATCTCTTACACCATACCACCTACACACACACACACACACACACACACACACATTAATTCAATTTAATCAAAAGATCAGTGCTAGAGAACCTGCTATTGATTACATGTAACACTCAGATTAGCCCCTTCCAAGTCAAATCTCTGGGGCTAGGGAGTGAACTCCAGGCCAGACACACACTAGGCAATGCTCTAACATTTGAACTGTGCCTCTATCCCTTTTTTATTTAATATTTGTGAGAGGGTCTTACTACCTTGCTTCAAAGTGCCACTGAATGTATAATATCCTTGCACTGTTCCCCAAAAGCCCAAATTACAGCCTCTGCCAACATTTCCAGTTTTTCTCATTTTTCTTCCTATCTTCCACACACATAATCTCACTTCAGAAGATACTTTTCTCAGGTATTTGTTCTGATGAAAAACTGACTACTTGCCGGGTGCTAGTGGCTCACGCCTGTAATTCTAGCTACTCAGGAGGCTGAGATCTAAGGATCACAGTTCAAAGCCAGCCCAGCAGAAAAGTCAGTGAGACTCTTATCTCAAATTAACCACTAGAATACCGGAAGTGGTGCTGTGGCTCAAGCAGTAGAATGTTCGTCTTGAGCTGAAGAGCACAGGGATAGTGCCCAAGTCCAGAGTTCAAGCCCCACGACTTACGAAAAACAACAAAAAACCTGACTACATGCAACCCAATTAATATGCAGCAATCCCTTGTATTTGATGCACTGACATTTTATAATCTAAAAAGAAAACAAAAAAATCCACTTAAAGTTCTATGAGGGCAGAGTGAGAAAGGTGAGGGGCCCTGGGATTAGACATGTGGGACTCCTGACCTAAGTGGCAGAGTAAGCACCTTCCCCACATCAGGACCTTCATGACACCAAATCTGCACCTTTGTCCTCTGTCAGTGTCCACAATGACTACCCCACTCATATCTGCCACCATTTTCAACTTGAGAGAAGCTTTATGCAAGTTTTGGTTGCCAAGATGCTCAATGACAGAGCTCCCAGAGAATGGGCTGCTTGCTGGACAGGAAGGCAGTGGTCTCTCCTGCTGCTGAGGTGTTTCCCTTGGAGGCACTTGGCCAACACCCTGCCCAGCACCAAGTTCCACCAGAGCTAGGTCATCAGCTACCTGAAGGGTGAGCCAGTCCCAGTCTTGTACTCTAGGGACAGCAGCTTCAGAGACTGCTCTTTCTCACAGGTGCTGAGCAGCTGCTGCCCAATCAGAAGCAGACCAAAAGAGGCAGGTCAACTCCAGTCGCTATAAGAACTAGCTGTTCCTCCAATTTGAAGAAAACACCTATAAATATAGAGACAAGTGTCACTTCATGCACAGCATCCATAAGCTCCACAGCCTAGCCTGCCATCCCAAGTGCAAGATCTAGTACCTTCCATGTCACCAACCTTTGCCTCTATGAGCCCTGCTGCCACTTCATCCTCAAAGCCAAGGAACACAGAGCCCTGGCCAGGACCTTTCTGCAGACCTTCCCTATCTCCAGCATAGCTTTAGCTTTGCTGGATTTTCCAGTGCCAATGAGACTGCTGCCACCACGAGGCTGTTAGATAGCCCCACGTCGATCATCCCAACACCCATCCTGATTGCCGATGACCTCCTGGGCTCACCCAACCTTCCTGATGGCACCAATAACCCCTTCACCTTCTAGAGTCAGGTATTTGTTCTTTACCTCTTTCATGGGGCTGCCTTTCATGTCTACCCCACCACCTTCCTATTCTGATCCATGTCTGAGTTCTCTCACATGTTTGATTCTCATGCCACCCCTCAGAATTCTCTGTTGGGTCAAGGCTACCTGTGCAGTACAGCAGGAGCCATGCTGGGTCAGATTCCCCCATCTTGGACAATTCAGGAGACCTGCCCATTTTCAGCAAACTTTCCATCTCATATGACTAAAGCACCAGGGTAAGGAGGGACACCCCCAATCCATTCCTTCTACTCCCCTTCCTCCTGCACCACATCCTAGATCCAATTAATCACCAAAAACCTGGAAGTGACCTGTATTTCAAGTGGTACAGTACTAGCTTCGTGCTAAATGAAGCTCAAGGATAGCTCCTATCCTGAATTCAAGCACCAAGACCACCACAGAACATCAACAATAAAAAGATGAGTGATTTGGAAATGGAAAAATGCCTTTAAAGTCAAGTAGATCCACTGAAATGGAAAAAATAACCCTGTCCTATGACTAAAGGACTCAATATTGTACTTTATTTTACTTTTTATCAGTTGTGGAGCTTTAGTCATGGCCTGGGCAACGTCCCAGAACTTTTTTGCTCAAGACTAGCACTCTACTTCTTTAAGCAACAGCTACACATCTGGTTTTGGGGGTGGTTAATTAGAGTAAGAATATCACAGACTTTTCAGGCTGGCTTTGAATTGTGATCCTCAGATCTCAGCCTCCTAGAAGCTAGGATAACAAATGTGAGTCACCAGTGCCCAGCTAGGACTTAATATCTCTAAAAGAGGGCTGGGAAGCTGGCTCAGTGGTAGAGCGCTTGCGTTGCATGCCTGAGGCCCTGGGTTCAATTCCTCAGCACCACATAAGCAAAAAGAAAAAAGCCAGAAGTGGCGCTAGCTCAAGTGGTAGAGCGCTAGCCTTGAGCTGAAGAGCTGAGGGACAGCGCCCAGGCCCAGAGTTCAGGCCCCACGACCGGACCCAAAAACATAAAATATTTCTAAAAGAGCAGTACTTTTCAAATTGCCTTTGCATTCAAAATACCCCTTACAAGATTGTGACCTGGGTTTAAATTAATTGCAAAATTCATTCTAAAATGTGTAGGGGACTATAAGAAATCCTAAACAAACTAATTGGATACTGCAAAAACAAGAGGAAGTTAAGTAGGGGAGGATGACTCACATCTGTGATCTTTGCTACACATAAAGAAGAGATCTGAGGACAGTAATTCAAAACCCACCTGAGGAAGAAAAACCTTTCCAAAAATTATTTCCAAAAAAACAACAACAAATATCCAAAATTGGAGCTATGGACATGAGAAAAAACTGTTCAAGGACAGTATTAACATATACTTTTCCTTTTTCCTGTATATGTTTTTCTTTAGTTTAAAATTGCCATTGCCCAAATTTTGTTTCTCTGATATATTTATCTTTCATGCCACCTTGGAATTTGAACTCAGGACCTTGCTCTCTTGCTTATTTTTTGTTCAACGCTTGTACATAGAACTTTAGCTACACCTCTAGTTCCTGACTTTTACTGATTCATTGAATAAGGGTCTTTAAGATTTGTCTGCAGGTGCTGCTTTGAACCTCCATCTTTAGAATATGCCACTTTAGAAGCTACAATTAGTGAGATGGTCCATGACACCTGGCAAGTCATTTTCCATTTATGCAAGTCTTCTTTCTCCTATTTATGATGTATTTTATGTCAGTGTTCATATTTCTTATGTATCTTTTTTCCAAATTTTTTATTGTGATTGATTACATAATTTCATAAATTTCAAAGTATTTTGGGATAGTTAAAGTCACAAACACATTCTAACACTCATGGGACAAATTGCCTATCATGGTCCATGAAGTTTATGATTTCTATGGGCTTTGACTATACAGTTATTTCTTCCAGATTGAGTGATATTGCATAGTGTCAGCTGTTTTCTCTTTCCCACTCATTTCCTCCCTCCCATCGCTGCCTTTAAGTTGCTTGGTTTGTTTTGATCAATGTCCGGTGCAGCCGATGGGTCCCACTGTTGTATGTTTTCCCGTTTCCCTCTAGTTCTGTGTCCTCCTCCTAGTTTCCCTCTGATGTGCACATATATACCATATGTGGTCAGCGGTATGGGGTCATTTAGTAATCATTGGAGTAGATGAGTGGGGGTCTTTTGTTTCTTGAGTCTTGTTTACTGTGTTGTATCACCTTATGTTCTGGATTTAACATCCACTTATCAGGGAGACCATGTGCCATTTGTCTCTTTCCTCTTGGCTTACCTCACTCAACATGATTTCTTCTAGTTCTATCCATTTCCCTGTGAATGCCATTATTTTGTTCTTTCTAATGGCAGCATAATATTCCATTGGATATAAATACATTTTTTTGATCCATTCATCTGTAGTGAGAGCATCTGGGTTGTTTCCATATTGTGGCTATTGTGAACAGTGCTGCAATAAACATGGAGGTGCATGTGTCCTTGTATCCTGGTTCCTGTTGTTCAGGATAGATGCCTAGGAGTGGTTAGTGCATGGTGACAGGCTGGAGTCCACTTTTAGTTTTCTGCATGTGGTCGCCCAGTTTTCCCAGCACCAATAGTTGAAGAGACTGTGCTTCTTCCACTGTATGTCTTTGGCTCCTTTGTCAATTATCAGCTGACTATAGGCATGTAGTTTTATTTCTGGATCTTCTATTCTATTCTCTTGGTCTTTGGGGGTCTGTTTCTTTTTGTTGGGGGGGGGGGTCCGGTCATGGAGCCTGAACTCTGGGCCTGGGTGCTGTCCCTCAGCTCTTCAGCTCAAGGCTAGCGCTCTACCACTTGAGCCATAGCGCTACTTCCGGCTTTTTTCTTTTTGCTTATGTGGTGCTGAGGAATCGAACCCAGGGCCTCAGGCATGCAAGGCAAGTGCTCTACCACTGAGCCACCTTCCCAGCCCCTCAGGGGTCTGTTTTTGTGCCAGTACCATGCTGTCTTTGTCATTATGGCTCTATAGTAGAGTTTGAAGTCTGGCATCGAGATCCCTCCCTTGTTTTCTTTTTTGCCTAGAATTATTTTGGCTATTCTAGTTCTTTTGATGTTCCATATGAATTTTTGGATTGTTTTCTCTATTTCAGCAATGTACGTCATTGGGATTTTAATAGGAATTGCATTAAATTTGTATATTAATTTTGGCATTTTCACTACATTACGTCTGCCTATCCAAGAACATGGAAGGTCTTTTCAATTTCTGGTGTCCTCTATAATTTCTTTCTTTAAGTTTTTATAGTTTTCATTAAATAGTTCTTTTGCATCTTTGGTTAAGCTAATTCCTAAATAGTTTATTTGGGGGGAGGGTATTGTGAACGAGGCTGTTGCCTTGATTTCCCTTCCTGCTTGTACATTGTTTGTGTACAGGAAGGCAACTGATTTTTGTGGGTTGATTTTGTATCCTGCTACTTTGCTGAATTAGTTTATAAGTTCTAAGAGCTTGAGGACGAAGTTTTGGGATCATGGAGTTATAGTATCCTGTCATCTGCCCAAAGAGATAATTTAACTTCTTCCTTCCCTTTGCAGATCCCTTTAATGTCTTTTTCTTGCCTTTTTTCTCTGGCTAAGGTTTCCAGAAGTATATTGAAGAAGAGTGGAGAAAGTGGGAATCCTTGCCTGATTTTAGGAGAATTGGTTGTTTTTCCCATTAAGTATAATATTGGCTGTTGGTCTGTCGTATATGGCTTTCATTGTTTTAAGGAATGTTCCTTCTATTCCTATTTTTCCCAGAGCTTTTAACATGAATATTGTCTCTTATCAAAAGCTTTTTTTCTGCATCAATGGAGATAATCATGGCTCTTGACCTTGGGTCTGTTGATATGATGGATTACATTTATTAAATTATGTAGGTTAAACCATCCATGCATCTCTGAGATGAAGCCTACTTGGCCATGATGTATGTTTTTTTTATATGTTTCTGGATTCTGTTGGATAGAATTTTGTTAATGATCTTTGTGTCTGTGTTCATCAAGAAGATTGGTCTGTAGTTTTTTATTGTTGATGTTGTTGTTGGGTCTTTGCTTGGGTTGGGGATGAGTGTGATATTGACATCGTAGAATGAGTTTTGGATAGCTCCCTCTTTTTCTATTTCATGGAAGAGGCTGAGGAGTATGGGTGTTAGTTCCTTTTTAAAAGTCTTACAGAATTCCATAGTGAATGCATCTTGTCCTGGGCTTTTCCTTGTTGGAAAACTTCTGATTGCTTCCTTTATCTCATTGTAAGATATTGGCTTTTTTAATTGATTGGTTCTTTGTTCAGTTTGGGTAACTTGTATTTCTCTAAAAATGCATCCATTTCTGATAGGTTTTCTTTCTTAAAGAGTATGGATTCTGGATATAGTTCTTTAGAATTGCTTGGATGTCCTGGGTATTTGTTGTGATTTTTCCCGTGGCATCCCTGATCTTGTTAATTTGGGTTTCCTCTCTTAATTAATCTTGCCAAAGGTCCATCAATTTTATGTATTTTTTTAAAAAATATTTTTTTTAAAAAAATACACTTTTGGGCATTTACCCAAATGTATACAAACAAGACCACACTAAAGCTACCAGCACAACTATGTTTATTACAGCATTATTTACCATAGCAAAGATATGGAACCAACCCAGAAGCCCCTCAGTAGATGAATGGATCAAGAAAATGTGGTATATATACACAATGGAATTCTATGCCTCCATCAGAAAGAATGACATTTCCCCATTTGTTAGGAAATGGAAAGGCTTGGAAAAAATTATATTAAGTGAAGTAAGCCAGGCCCAAAGAAGCATAGGTCCCATGGTTTCCCTTATTTGCAATATCTAGTATAGGTATGAGTCAAGCGGAAAAGTTCAGATAATGTGATGTTAGGAAAACGAACCCTCAAATATGTATTTTAATGTTTTCGTTTCTTTCATGCATGTGTTTCTAACGCATTTATAAGATTATTTCTTTGTTGCTTTGTATGTCCCTCCCCCACAGTATAACCCCTGTTTTCACTTTATTTGATGTCAGTATAACATGTGGAGGAGATGGGGACCAACAAGTCGTTTAAGGATTCAGGTGGACCTGTTGCAACAAGGAGAATTACAAAATGTCATGTCAAAGCAAGCTTTACAATGTCGGTGTGGGGGGGGGAGGGGGGTATGATTGGGTGGGGGGAGGGGGGAGGCTGGGAAGGGAGGTGAAGGGTAAACAAAGGAGGAGGCTGCAATGCTTGGTAAGAAATGTATGCATTATCCTGCCAATGTAATTGTAACCCCTCTGTACTGTATGCTCTCAAATAAAATAAAATAAAATTAAAAAACAAAAAAAAACAAAAAAAACAGCTTTTTGTTTTATTAATTTTATTTATAATTTTCTTAATCTCTATCTCGTTAATTTCAGCTCTTTATTTGGTAATCTGGTTCCGTTTAGTAACTTTAAGTTGCACTGTTTTCATGTTTTTCTAGTAATTTACAACATGGGATTATTTACTTAGTCTATCTCTATTTTCTTGATGTGGACACTGAGGGCAATAAATTTGCCCCCTCAGGAATGCTTTTGCTGTGTCCCACAGGTTTCTTGATGTGTATTCATTTTCATTGAATTGTGGGCTCTTATGTATCTTGTTAAATATTTTCTCCCCAAACTAGGTTTTTGGTGTTATTTAAGGTGAAATTTTCTTAGATGTTTGCATGAAGCACAATGGATGTGTAATGATACTTGAATTCACTGTTGGAAGAGAGTCCCATGAACCACTACATTTACTCTAGCATTTGTCCCAATTGACAGATTATGAGCTTGAGGATCAAGAAGGAACACCTTTCTAGGATGTCTGGTCTGCTATGTCCTAGAGCTAGTGTAGGGACCCTATCACCATATAGAAGCACGGCCTGGACTTTTGCCACTGCCTATGCATTTAATAGTTGCCTCTATATTCAGTAGATGCTCTTGTACAGCTACAGGTGTTTCAACCCACTCAGGACCCATGTGCCTGGGTCATCATATTATAGGAAGAAAAAATCCACAGTATATAGGATTCAAGAATTGTACAACATAAATATTGACGTTTTAATAGAGTTAGAAGAGTAAATAAAATAAACATTTTACATCAATCATGACAAAAAGTAAAATAGATATTTTCCCAGGGAGGGGAGAAGGAACCTATAACACTAGATCTTCCTATAAGTTGCCTATAAGCAGAAATGCTAGGTCAGGGTAGTCAAAGGGATCTACCACCTCATTACAGGAAGGCTTTTCTTCCTGAGTTGAGGGAGGGACATATTCTTATTTCTCCATTGGAGATTGGTTTTCCTTCAGCAGATATTCTGTGAGGACAGACTCCCTTTCCTCAACTGAATCAAGCTTTCAGACATCACTTATTGGTGCTTCTGAACACAGACTGGGGAAATTTTCCTCAAACCCCACAGTGCTGGTTTATCCTGCATGCCAAGACATGTCCTGATTTGACTCACCTGGAGCTGATCTAGGCAGACAGTGAAAGTCAAGTGAATAAATTCTGGCTCTTCTTCCACTGTAGTACCTGCAGGTTCATCTGCATCATGTGTAGGGTTCAGAACAAGTGGGACATCCACAGTACTCGAAATCTGCTTGGTCTTTTCTGCAAATGGCCTTATCTGCTCTACATTCACATTCTTTCTGGAGTCCAGTGATGACTCCAGATCTCCATCATCACCATTGGTGACGTCACTGAGGGTTCTTTATTTCGAATTCAGGGAAAGCTGCTCTATGTTGATCGGAACCTGAGAATGGAAATAGGTAAAGGATTCTTAGAGTGGAGTCTATAAGTTCAGGTGTAATTAAACTGCCATGAGGTTTTAATGAAGAAAGCTATTGAACTTGAGTTTGGACTGAACAGTGGTGAGAAGGTAGGATGTTTCTAATCAGCGCCGATGCCTGAATATTTTCAAAAAAGAACAGGCATTACCTGGCAGAGAATATCCATAAAAGGACATTTTGTCTAGCTGGGTTGTACTAAGGGCTCCTGGCCAATCACCATCCTGAGAAGCCCATCCCTAGGGGCCTAGTTTTGATCACTACTCACAAAGTCTTGGCACCTATACAAGGACTCCTCCTTTTTCTTGCTCTGATAAGTCATGTGTCACTCCAGCTGGTCAAGAAGGATGTGTAAGAGGAAGAGCAAGTCCAAGAGTGCAAGTTGAATATGACATAGTATATGAGTTTATTCAGGTTGTCTTGGTTCCTGGGCTCATAGAAGTCATCAGGGGAAAAATCCATCCGCAAAGTGAAGATGGAATAAAGGGAGCAGATTGGTGGCAAGGTGAGAACCTGCCCTCTCCCTTCTCTGCCTCCCATAGCCCCTTCTTACAAACCCCATGCAGAGGCTGTCCATCCTCTATGCAGAGGTGCATTTATTAGGAAGTGGGAGGAGATTCCTGGGATTAGGATGCTTCTCACAACCCAGTTCTAAAAGCTGCTGCAAGACAATTCTCCAAATTTCTTACTGTGGGTTGTTTCCCCCAGGATATGATTCTCTGCACACAATATTCCCTGTCATCGATAAGAGACCACAACCACACCCACACCTGTGCCATCTGCCAACTACTAAAGTCCCAAGCCTTAACTCCCTGGTGGAAATCATAAATAGTGTGCAAAGGAGAAATGTGTACTTTGAATCAGAAGCCTCAAATATACCCAGTTGGCTAGGAGAGGCCTTCTCTTTGTGCCAGAGTTCACTTACTTCTTTACTTGTTCATCTTCCTCACAGTTTGGGCAGAGGGATCTGTACCTATGGGAGGACAGGAGAATGTCACTTTAATGGCTCCTCTTTTCAGAACTAACAGGAAACCTAAGGATCTGGCTAAGTCCCAAATGGGAATGTGAAACTGAGAGACAACAACAGTGAAGTATGTCTATTCAGTCCTGTGAAAATTCTGCTAAGAGGCTTAGAGAAGTCTGTTCAAAGTAAATGTGCCAATGGTTCACCTCCAATCTTAGCTAATCAGGAGGCAGAGATCTGAGAATCACCATTTGAAGCAAGTCTGGCAGAAAAATTTGAAGACACTTATCTTCAATTGACCAGCAAAAAGGCAGAAATGACCCTGTGACTCAAATGGTAGAGTGCCAGCTGTGAGCACCAAAGGATTGGTACTTAGACCCTGAGTTCAAGTAGCAAGACATAAAAAGTAAATGGTTCAGGGGCTGGGAAGGTGGCTCAGTGGTAGAGCACTTGCCTTGCATGCATGAGGCCCTGGGTTCAATTCCTCAGCACCACATAAGCAGAAAAAAAAGCCGGAAGTGGCGCTGTGGCTCAAGTGGTAGAGCACTAGCCTTGAGCTGAAGAGCTGAGGGACAGCTTCCAGGCCCAGAGTTCAGGCCAACAACTGGACCCCCCCAAAAAAGTAAATGGTTCAGGGCTTACAAATGGAAGGCATCCCTGCTGGCTCAGAAGTCATTTAGCCACCTTTGACACCCTAGCCCTTTCTCTGATTACATTATTTCACAGGCCTCCAGGATTACTACTGAAAACTTATTTACAAATGGTAAAAGTGATTTCCTGGAGCCTCAGCTAGGTGAGAGTTACTGGCTCATGCCTATAATCCTGATTTGTCAGTAAACAGATTTCTAAAGCTCCAGTAGCTTCTGAGGGAAATGAAATGTCCTGGCTGGCCAGTCCTAAGAAATTAGCCATGGTGTGTTCTTCTTTGTCTTATGCCAAGCTCTTGTGAGAAGACCCCTGTGAAACAAACGGTCTCAGATTGGAGCCAGTACTCCCAAGACTCATCCATGAGGGCTGGCTGAGCAGCCCTAGATTAAAAGAGGAGCACTCACTTTTTAAACATAATAGCCAGCACTTGCTCCATTTTCCCACAGTCTATAGTTGTATAGGAAGTTTTGAATAAAGAAGAGATCTCCTTGCTGGTGGGCAGGGACTAGGTTAATCACAAGCATCTCCAGGCCTGCCTCCAAGCTCCATACTTTACAGGGTATATCCCAGGTTGGAGCCGACTCCTTTTCACACTAAGGTGGTAAAAAGAATGGATCTTTCAAACATGGAATTGGGAGCACACTTCAAATTGAGTAACTGTAATAGAGTGGATTGAAAACTACATAGAAAGAATTATTTCAATATAGACACTTAAAAGCACACAAGAAGATGGTTCTAGTCTGAGTAGGATGAGATCAAATAGGTTTCCTATCATGATTACACCTCACCTGAGTTGCTCTGTATTTCTCTTGGTTTCTACTTGGACAAAGGCCTAAGAAACTAGATTTGGTTCTTGGTACTGATCCCATGTCTGCAGCGTTGAGTGACCCACTCACACCTCTCTTGCCTGAGACCCGAGTCTCCTGACTTTTTTTGGGGGGGGGCGGGCCGTCGTGGGGTCTGAACTCTGGGCCTGGGAGTTGTCCCTCAGCTTTTCAGCTCAAGGCTAGTGCTCTACCATTTGAGCCACAGCACCACTTCCAGCTTTTTTACTTTGCTTATGTGGTGCTGAAGAATTGAACCCAGGGCCTCACGCATGCAAGGCAAGCACTCTACTACTGAGCCACCTTCCCAGCCCCAAGTCTCCTGACTTTTGAACACAGAATAAGAACATCTTTCTTGTTCCAGAGCCACAGGCCAAGTGAGCTGACTTGAACAAACTTTCACAGTTTGCTATCACAGTTCCATGTTCTAATCCACTGTGAGGGAGGCAAGGTCACCTCTCAGGTTTCAATAATCTAAGCTGCTTGCTCACGTAAGACCTTCCCCAAAACAAACGAGTCTGAAATCACCACTTCCACATCACAATTTACACATATGGACATAGTAAACAGCATACCTTGTTTGTCGAATTCCCTAGGTACTAGCATGGTCTCAGCTTCAAGGAGTCATTCCTAGGTCAGATCCATGCCTTATTAGTCACTATTCCTATCACCCGGCACAAATCATTTTACTTCTCAAGGCACTCTCAGCCTGCTCTGTGCTTCCTGCACATGTTTTTTTTACATCTATATCTTAGGACATTATTTTGTTTCTGTATCCTAATCTTCTGTTTGCCCTTAAGGGCAGTCATCAGCAAAATATGCAAGTACCTAGAGGTGGGAAGATCAAAGAAGTATTGTTAAACAAACATTACACACATAGATATTTTTACAGGTGTCCATTCTTGTAAGAAAAAAGACTTTTTTTATTCTGTTGTCAAATATTTTATGATGTAGGGAAGGGGAGAAGGGAAAAGGTGCTGCATTTGTTTTTATTGTTATGATGACTATTATTTTAAGAATATGACAGCATTTAGGGAATGTTATCTATAAAGCTAGATAGAAAACTGCTATTTGGTTTTTTTTACAAGCTATTTGTTTATACAGTACTTGCCTCTGAAGTCTTGGCTTCTGTGTGCCATGATCTATCCTTCTCCTTCAAGAAATACAAAAATTAAGTTCACAAATTGCCGAGCTGTTGTCCAATCTCTGGATGTGAATGTAAGATACAATGTTGCTTGAGAGAGAGAGAGAGAGAGAGAGAGAGAGAGAGAGAGAGAGAGAGAGAGAGAGAGAGAGAGAGAGAGAGAGAGAGAGAGAGAGAGAGAGAGAGAGAGCATGCTCACACACTCACATGAATGTTTTAGGCTTGTGCTCACGGTTACCTTGAGTATCTTCTGCTCAAAACTAGTGCTCTACTACCTGAGCCACAACTCCACTTCCAGCTTATTCTAATTAATTGGAGATGAGAGACTCACAGAGTTTCTTGCCCAGTCTGGATTGGAACTGAATCTTCAGTGTTCAAAGTCCTGTGTAGCTGGGATTATAGGTAAGAGCCACCAGAATCTGCTGAGAGATCAAGAAGGTTGCAAGTTTCAGTCCAGCTTCACAAAACACTATATCCAGCAACTCTAAATCCCTACATGATGGAATATGATGGAATGAGGATAAATTAGGGGTATAGTATACTAGCATAACTTACATAATACCCTGGTCTCAATATCTACCATCACAAAACCAAGCAAAATGAGGCAATTTCAAAAAAATCCATCTTATAATAATTTAATTGTGAAAATAATTAAAAAGGAAAAACATTCGTATTTATAGGGGATAGTGGATGGCAGAATAAGAAAAGGAAAATTGTATACTGCATGAAAATTATTCTCTGGTATTGTCATGGTGGATATATGGTAATGCTTTACAAAGCAGCAATAAATAAAGATATATCTACTACCTATCCCTATCCACTTCCAATCCTTCAGTGAACATTATCAATTTATGGATGCTTATGGTATATTCCAAAATAACAAGTAGAGTCATGATGTTACCAAAGTACATTGGTAATCAAAGTTTTAAGAGATGAAAGTGCTATCCCTGCAGTACTATTTTTTGTTGGTGGTTGTGGTGATCACGGAGCCTGAACTCTTGACCTGGGCCTGTCCCTCAGTTCTTCAGTTCAAGGCTAGCACTCTACCACTTGAGCCATGGCTCCACTTCCAACTTTTTTTCTGCTTATGTGGTGCTGACGAATTGAACCCGAGGCCTCATGCATGCAAGGCAAGCACTCTACTACTGAGCCACCTTCCCAGGCCCTGAAGGTGCTAATTATATCGAAGTGATTATTATATACTCAACAAGGACTGTATTATCACTATACACCCTAAGTATGTACAAACACTACTTCAAATTTAAGCAGAACACATCAAGGTTTTGAAGACATATGCCTGTAAAGCTATCTACTTGGGAAGTTGACATTAGTTCAAGACCAGTCTAGTTATACCTACACAAAGCTCCTTCTCATTCACTTGCTATGTGTGGTGGCACACATCAGTCATCTCAGGTACAAGGGAGGCTGAGAGTAGGAGGATTTTAATCCCAGGCCAGCCTGGGATTAAGTTCCCTGTGGAAAAAGTTCCTTGTGACTCCAACAAACTACTCAAACAAAGAAAGAAGTGGTGCTGTGGCTTAAGTGCTATTTCCACAAAAAAATTCTCGTAAATGTGTATATATATTAAAAAGGTGGGACTGTAGGGCTGGGAAGATGGCTCAGTGGTAGAGTGCGTGCCTTGCATGCCTGAGGCCCTGGGTTCGATTCCTCAGTACCACATAAGCAAAAAGAAAAAAGCCGGAAGTGGCGCTGTGGCTCAAGTGGTAGAGCGCTAGCTTTGAGCTGAAGATCTGAGGGACAGCATCCAGGCCCAGAGTTCAGGCCCCACGACCGGGCCCCCCCCCGCAAAAAAAGGTGGGAGTGTAGAGGAGGCTCAGATAATAGTAGACTGAATGGTAGGCAGAAAAATCAAAGGCAAATAATTTCAAAGTACAGGAAAACTATGTATAAGTAGGACATAAAGAACCTCAATGACAGCAGTTGACCAATAGTAGATTGTGGCTCTTTAGAGGAAAAGAAAACAGCAGAGAGGGTTTTTCTACCAAAATATATGTATTTCTGAATCACTATAGTGAAACTCCTTGCTTGGTGCAGGTGGCTCATGCCTGTAATCCTAGCTACTCAGGAGGCTCAGATCTGAGGATCACGGTTCAAAGCCAGCCCAAATACTTCTTCAAATAGTTTGTTCCAGGCAGGAACATCCATCAGACTCTTATCTCCAATAAACGACTAGAAAACTGGAAGTGGCACTGTGGCTTAAGCAGTAGAGCACTTGCCATGAGCTGAAGAGCATAGGGACAGACAGTGCCAGGCCCAGAGTTCAAGCCCCATGACCAACCAAAAACAAAAACAAACAAACAACGAAAAAAAAAACATAGTGAAATTCCTTGGTGCAGTTCATACATACACAGAAATGCCAGGAAAGAAAAACAGGCTCAGATGTGAAGGTGGGCACAAGTGGGAAAGGTAGGGAATTGAATCTCATGGGAGAAGAATTATAGAGGGGCTGATGTTGATTGGGATATATTTTATATATGTGTGGAAATTTGACAAATCCTTTTGTGGCTAATAAAAATTTAATTATTTAATCTAGCAGCAATGGCTCAATTCTAGCTACTTAGGAGGCTGAACTTCTGCAGAAACAAGTTTCAAATCCAGACAGAAAATGTTATTGGAAACACAGTCTTTAAAATAATAGGCAAAATCTAGCTTGCATATGTGTTTCTATCATAGCTGGGTCAGCTGAGAAAGCAAGGTAAGAAAGAGCAAGGCTCTGATGTCAAAAACCAGTACTTGAAGGGGAAAAGGGGCATTTTATAAGTCATAAGAATTGTCTGTATTCAGTGGATATAAGTTCATATCAAATTCATAATTTAAATTTTTATCCAGTGTTATGAGCTCTATTTTATATTGTAGATACCACTTACAAAACAAAAATGTGATGTATGTATGTATCTCTCTCTATATATATTTATCTATGTATCTATGTATCTATTTGTCTATCTATCTATCTTCTATCTATGTGACTGCCTGAGTGTCTTCTATTTTGCCAGTTCTTGAATTCAGGGCATGAACTCACATTCCTTAGGATTAGCTTGATTGCTCATGGCTGGCAAACAACTGAGCCAGGCCTCCATTCTGTCTTTTGGTTAGTTTATTACAGATGGAGTCTGTGGACTTGTTTTTAGGATAGGAGTGGCTTCAAATAATTATTCTCCAGTTCTCAGGAGAAGACCAGCTAGGCTTATAGGCACGGGTGAATGGTGGAAGGCAAAAGGCTTTCTTTCAATGAGGTCTAGTTTGTTTATATATTTGTCAATAATATTGTTGGTATGTTTTTTGGAAAAAGTAATTTCTTAATGCAAGATCATAGTGGTGGAGCACTAGTCTTGAGCAGAAAGTTCAGGGAGAGACCTTGGCCCTTGGTTCAAGCCTCAGGACACACACACACACACACAACACACACACACACACACACACACACACACACACACACACACACACACAGCCTAAAATGTATAAAAACTATGCCAACTTTCTCAGGACACAAGGATTTTTTTACATAGCTGCCAACTTTGGCTCAAATACACAGGCATCCAAAGAAAACTTTATTTTTATCTATTCTGCATTCATGGTGATTTCTTTGAATAACCAGTTCAAGGTTCTAAAACCCACAACATAAAAGATCTCATTGAGATAAACAGATGGACACTCAACTGTAATCCCTTCACTCAGAAGGTTTTGGCAGGAGGATTGGAGTATGACTCAAATGTGTTTGACACACCAAGACCTAAGGTAAAACACATCAAAAATGAATAAATAAAATATCAGTCCCATGAACCCTTGCCTTATCTTCTTTACTCCCTAGGTCCAGGATTATGGTGTTCACCACATCACAACCTGTTTAGTTATTTTAAGAAACAGATGGATGCCGGGCACTGGTGGCTCATGCCTGTAATCCTAGCTACTCAGGAGGCTGAGATCTGAGGATCGAGGTTCAAAGCCAGCCCGGGCAGGAGAGACATGAGACTCCTATCTCCAATAAAAACCACCAGAAAACCGGAAGTGGTGCTGTAGATCAAGTGGTAGAGCGCTCGCCTTGAGCTGAAGAGCTGAGGGACAGCGCCCAGGCCCAGAGTTCAAGCCCCATGACTGACAAAAAAAAAAAAAAAAAAAGAAAGAAAGAAACAGATGGTTTTCCCTGATGCAAAGGGTCAGAAAAGGGTAAATGTTGTTCAGAGTCCTTTGGTGGAAACCAAGTCCTTAGCACAAAATGCAGGGATGTTCTTATTGGTCTGTTCCAATGTAAACACAGCAGATGGGCTCCTAACCCCAGGCCCCTGGACAGCAATGTCTCTGTGCAATACTAAGGTGAAGGCAGTTCCAGACACCAGAGGAAGAGCTGATTGTATGTGAGGATGAAATTCAGCAGGGTCAAGCTTGCTTCTCAATACACACACACCACTACTACCCTTGCCACCATTACCACTACCACCACCACACCAAAGAGTCTTTAGCATTCTGGCCATCTGCCTCTCCCCAAAACTTATGCTATTATACAAGTTATTCCAAGACAAACTCATCAGTGTTGAAGGGATTGAGTTGCCACTGTTCTTTCTATACCTTCCAGTGTTTCGTGTTTCAAACTAGGAAGGTCTAAGGTGACCACATAACTGCCTAAGTTGAAATGATGTTTGCATGGAGACCTAGCTATGTAATGGTGGACAAGTTGCATAACTTCAATCCTCAGGTTTTTTTTAATCTGCAAATGGGAATAAGGATTAGTATAGGGGTGCATGCCTGTTTACCTATTTATGGACAGAAGGAGAATAGCAGTCCACAGCCAAACCAATGTGAAAGAAAATGGAAAAAAGCAAAAGGACTGGAAGCGTGGCTACAGTGGTAATGTCGAGGTGCTGCCCTAACTTGTGGAGAGCCCTGAACATAATAGCACTGGAATTCACCAAAGCAAATTGAAATACCTCAGAATGCCTGATAAAATATCTGTAAGAAATAATGAAAATATAAACATGTGTCACACATCCCCTCACCCCCTAGTCCCCATATCCTATGCAGGACAGAGCTGAAAGCTCAGTAAAGACTTGGTGTTAAGGATATAGCCCTGGGATGGGCCTAGTGTGGCCAGAGTTGCTCTGACAGGTACTGTTACCAAGCAAGAATGCATAGGCTGTCCTTCCTCACACATGTGTTCATTGCCTTCTCCAGGCTATGGGATGAACATGTCTGAAAGCACACTTGAAAATGTGCTATGCAACTGGGAATATGGCTTAGTGATAGAATGCTTGCCTAGCATGCATGAAAGTCTGGGTTCGATTCCCCAGTACCATATAAACAAAACAAACAAAAGAAAGCTAGAAATTGCACTGTGGCTCAAGTAGTAGAATGCTTGCCTTGAGCAAAAATAGGCTCAGGAACAGTGCCCAGCCCCTGAATTCAAGCCCCAGGGTTGGCAAAACAAAAAACAATAATAATAAAAAAAAAAAACTTGGTACTGCCGTGTGCCAGTGCCTCACGCCTATAATCCTAGCTACTCAGGATTCTGAAATCTGAGGATTGTGGTTCAAAGCCAGCCTGGGAAGGAAAGTCTAGGGGACACTTATCTCCAATTAGCCACCAGAAAACTGGATGTGGCACTGTGGCTCAGATGGTAGAGTGTGTGCCTTGAGCTGAAGAGCTCAGGGACAGCACCCAGGCCCTGAATTCCAGCCCCAGAACTGACAAATTAATTAAGTAACATTTTTTCCACACATATCCTGAGCTCCCAACCCCACAAGTACTGAACATAATATGACCAAAATGCAAGCTTAAAGTGCAGTGAAGACTCAGAGGCCTGGGTAGGAACCTAGAGTCACCAAAGTTGTTCTGGTTGGCACCAACGTACCAAGCAGGAAGGGACTGGATGTCCTTTCTCACATACACCTTCACCTCCTTCTCCAGGCCACAGAATGAACATGAAAGTATAGATGAAAATTTGGTGCAGACTTGGAGAAAGGCGAATGACCTGGGCAAGATATGAGTTTGCGAGAGCAAGTTCTGATGGGGTCTTTCTAGACCATCCCACATTGGGCCATATACCATGAACCTCTATTAAAGATACCAAGCTTCCATACTCTCCACATTTTATCCTACAGTCAGAAGAAGACAACATGCATCAAAATCTTGATGGCCAGGCTAAGAGCTGAGGTGCTTGCCTAGCTTATGAGAGGTCATGGGACACAATACCACTGGAATTTACCAAAAAGAAATAGAAATAATTTTTAATGCCTAATAAAATGTGTATCAAACCTATATGATGAAAACAAAAATCTTTTTGTGTTGGTCCTGGGGCTTGAACTCAGCCTAGGTGCTTTTCTTGAGGTTTTGTTTCCCTTTTGGGGGAAGGGGGGAAAAGGAAGGGAATGGTTGGTGATTATTGAAGAAAAAGGACTTTTCTACCTGGACTGGGTTCAAACTGCAATCTTCAGAGCTTCGCCTCTTGAGTAGCTAGGAAAGCAGACATGAACCACTAGCACCTGGCAGAAATGTTTTCCACAGATCCCTTTATGCCCTAACTCACTATCTTCTCCAAAGCAAGATTTGTTGAGGTCCAGCCAAACCATACTACATTAGGCCTTATATCCAGATCCTACACTCATAATTCCAGGCTTCTGAACCCTTTGCATTTTCTCAACACCCAGCACCTGAAGTGAAGGGAAGTCTCTGTAGGGTTCAGCATCCTGGAGCCTCTTTTATGCTGAGAGTGATCTGGAGTATGGCTGAGAACAAAATGAAAAAGCCATCTAGAACACACATTCTGCTCTCACCTTCTGATACCACCGCCCAGCTTCTAATGAGACAGATCTCAGGTCAGGCCTGACACAGTGATGGTAAGGGACATGACTCAGTGTAAAGGTGCCTACCTAGCTTGAAGGAAGCCATGGAACACAGTATCATTTTCATGTTCTTAACTCTAGACAAAATACTTTCATATGCCTAGTACAATGGGAATAAAACCTAGATACTGGAAAATGAATGTCTTATACAATTTCCCCAACCCCTAGGCTTTGCTAAGGACATGAAAACTCTGAACAGGCTGATAATAGATGCAGATTCTGAGTTAATCAGACTAGGAATTGGCCAGAACATGAAGCAGGCCCAGACAATGAACATGGCCCAGACCTGAGCAGGTCCAGAGTTGAAGCAGGCCAGGTGCAGACCCAGACTCAAAGCAACCAGGACTCCAAGCAGCCAGGACTCAGAGCAGCTCAGACTCAGAGCAGGCATAGAAAAGATGTGGACATACTGTCTGGGAAGGTGGCTCAGTGGTAGAGTGCTTGACTTGCATGCGTGAAGCCCTGGGTTCAATTCCTCAGCACCAAATAAGAAAAAAGAAAAAAGTGGGAAGTTGTGCTCAAGTAGTAGAGTGCTAGCCTTGAGCTGAAGAGCTGAGGGACAGGGCCTAGGCCCAGAGTTCAGGCCCCACAACTGGACCCCCCCCAAAAAAAAGGAAAAAAAAGAAAAGATATTGGGCATAGGCTGGACTACAAGGAGGCCCAGGAACAGGTCTGGAATTGGAACCAGCATAGACTCAGAGTGGGCACAGAGTCTGAGGGGCCTAGACTAGGAACAGTCTTGGACTCAGACTCAAAGGACACCTGGACTCAGAGTAAGCACAAGAAACGGACTTTGACTTGGACTATGTGCTGCAGACTTAAAGGAGGTCCAGGCTAGAAATATGCCTGTAACCAGAACTGGTGCAGATTTCCGAGCAGGCCCAGACTACAAAAGGCCTGGACTCTGACTCTAAGGAGATTTGGACTCCAGGGAGGGCTAGACTCGGCACAGGGTTGTATTCACTAAAAACAAAATGAAATCACTTAGTAGGACTAATGAAATGTGTATATGTGTATAAGACCTATATGCTTCATATGTGCAATTAAAAATTTAGAGGAATAATGTAGAAGTAACTTGTATTGAAGCTCTTCTGCTTTCATCCTTGCTATGACCTCTTCCAAAAACAAAAATCTCTCCTCACATTCCCAGGCTATGCAACCCCTTCCTAGCCCAGCCCTGAATTAGCTGTGTGTATCAAGCTGGACACATACATCTCTTGAGCCTCAGTTTTTCTGAGAAAAAGGAAATGAGACCAGCTTCTACTCTGACATCAAATGCCCAATTCAAAAGGTCCCTCCTCTGAGAAGCTTCTCTGCTCCTCAGGAACGACAAGTATGGGGCCAGAGATTGTCTGCCTCTGGCTGTGTCTCTACATTGGGTATGCCTAGAAGACCAAGGTGGACTCTTTTTCTTAACACTGGGTACATGTTTGCTGAATTTATGAAATTTTGCTACTATGCACATTCATCTTTACACCTTAGAAATCACCCCAGATATTCTTTCCTCTGAGATCCCTCCAAGGGCAGGGAGTACCCTATTGGGGTATCACCTACCTGAACACAGAGCATCCTAGAGGGGCATCACCTGCCTGAATACAGAGTACCCTATGGGGATATCACCTGCCAGAACAATCCATTACTACACTCCAGACACATTTGTCTTCATGGGCAGCCTAGATACCAACGGTACCACCTAAAAGTAAAAGGTGGCACTGCTGGGAAGGCCCGGGAATTGCAGAACTGCCAGGTAAGATGTTGATTCACTGCTGCAATGACTGTCAGAGCCAAACCTAAAGCTGCAGGACCAGCAGAGGAATCCCTGTGTTTCCCAGGCTACTACCAAACTATCAACTGTAATTCTTGTTCTTCACTGTGTGTTTTAGGTCATCAAATTAAAATCTCAGAATCCCTAACCCAGAGAATTAGTAATCACTTTGTGTTGATTAGAACAATATCAACTGTAAATGACAGAAAACACAAAACTGAGCAAAAGAAAAGGTAATGTACTTCTACCTGAGAATGAGAAGCTGAGGTGCAGCTTCAGGCTCAGCTGTATCCAGGTGTGCAGGCAGCATTGTTGCAGTGCCCTGCATGTTCAGTGTCTAATGTCTTCTGCTTTCTCTACAGTCCATGGAAGGGGGAGGGGTGGGCTCTGATGGAGCCACAAGCCCCAACCCAACCTGTCTAGGTCTTGTGGTCTCTTCTTGGGCCAGTCAAGATTCAGGACTCTGGGATGCTCTGTCCAAACCAGTATCCTTCCTATCCCTGGAAGATGAAGAACTCTATAAAGAAATTGTTGCAGGTGCCTCCCAGAGGAGAAAGATAAAGCCCACTATTAGCCACCTTCAGAACAATGTGCTACCTTTTCTCAGCTTATCCTGAAATGAAAATAGCTTTGTTGCACATGGCTTTCCCTCCTTATGAGCACTTCTAGGGATACCTAATGTGTCAGGCTCCTGTGTTAGATACTCATCTCAGCCTGGTTATTATGATTCCCTTCCTTGCAAAAACACTACACACACACACACACACACACACACACACACACACACACACGCCTTCCAAGTCCAAAATCTGTTGGGTTGAAGATGGACATGCATGGCTTCAGGACTAGCTTCACAGTCATAGATGCCATAATCATAGATAGAACAAATATCTCCTTCAGTCACCTACCTTGGTTTACTTCTCTCTCACTCTTCCTGCAAAATTCATGCCAATTGCCTATCACCATGCACCAACATCAACTCAAAATGGATTAAAGACCTTAACATTAAACCTGAATTTCTGAAACTACTGCAGGACAGAGTAGGAGAGACACTTGAACTAATAGGCACAGGAAGGAACTTCCTGAACAGAGTCCCAGGGTCACAACAAATTGGAGAGACTCGACAAATGGGACTACCTTAAAATAAAAAGCTTCTGCACAGATAAAGCTATCGCAACCAAGCTAGAAAGACAACCAATTAATTGGGAAAAAATATTTACCAGCAATATATCAGACAAGGGGTTAACATCCTGTATATACAGGGAACTCAAGAAAATAATCCCTCCCAAACCTAACAAACCAATTACTAAATGGGCAAGGGAACTAAAGAGGGACTTCTCAAATGAAGAAATAAAAATGGCAAAGAAACACATGAGGAAATGTTCATCATCCCTGGTGGTGAAGGAAATGCAAATAAAGACAACCCTGAGATACCACCTTACCCCAGTCAGAATGTCCCACATCCACAAATCAGCCAATGACAAATGCTGGAGGGGATGTGGAGAACGAGGAACGCTATTACACTGCTGGTGGGAATGTACATTCATACAACCACTTTGGAAAGCAGTCTGGAGGGTCCTTAGAAAGCTAAAGATTGACCTCCCTTATGACCCAGTCATACCACTTCTAGGCATCTACCCTGAACAACAGGAACCAATATACAAGGACACGTGCACCTCCATGTTTATTGCAGCACTGTTCTCAATAGCTAGGATATGGAAACAACCTAGATGCCCCACCACAGATGAATGGATCCAAAAATTGTGGTATCTATACACAATGGAATATTATGCAGCCATTAGAAATGACAAAATAATGGCATTTGCAGGGAAATGGATGGAGCTAGAAGGAATCATGTTGAGCGAGGTAAGCCAAGAACGAAGAGACAAACAGTACATGGTCTCCCTGATAAGTGGATGATAAATCCAAAATGTTAGGTGATATGACAAAACTAACAGGACTTAAGAAACAAAGAACTCCCACTCATCTGGTTGAACCACTAATAAATATCCCCATGCTGCTGATCACATATATGGTATATAACATATGAGCACCGTTATATATTACAGACTGTGATAGACAATTTGCTCCAGGAAAGTTAGAATGAACTTGTGACTTTAAATGAGCATCATTATTCCACAATACTGTGAATTTCCGGAAATTAAGTAATCACTTAATCACAATCAAAAAAAAAAAAAAGAACCTTGGGGAAGGGAGGGAGGGAGGGGATGGTGGGGGGAAAACAATGGAGGGGGTAACAATGTTCAAGAGGAAGTGTACTCATTACCTCATTCATGTAACTGTAACCCTCTGTATAGTATCTTTACAATAAAAAATTAAAAAAAAAAAAAGCCAACATCCAGGTTCCAGTGGTTCAGGCCTGTAATCTCAGCTACTCAGGAGTCTGAGATCTAAAGATTATGGTTCGAAGCCAGAAAAAAAAAAATTCATGCCAATTTCAAGTATGCTATATAAGGCCTTCCTTTTGTTTACATTAAGAAGCATCTTCTCTTATTCTTGGCCATGACCAGATATTTGATAATGTGGGTTGCTAATTACTCAATCCTAGCAAAACAGTTTCATGAGGGGATCTTTAGGAACCTCTTCAGAAGATTATAGCCCTTACATGTCCTCTTAAGGCCTTGAAAGCCATGCTTCCATGAGCTTCATCCCTAGGCCTTCCCAACCATCGAAACTTCTTCCCCTTCCTCACTAGTTCCTAGGGACAAGCACTTAGGGGTCCTAGCACAAGAGGCAGGTGACTCTCTAGTCTCTACAAACGATTGGATTCGGTATGCCTGAGACGACTGAGTCCTAGCCACAGGTACCCCTCATTCCAGAGGCACAAAATTAACATCTCACCAACTCTGACAAATTTCCTTACATCTGTGGGAGAGCCTCCTCAGTCTCTCTCTCTCCCCTCCTACACAGGTTCTCGCACACTCTGCTTCCATTTCTTTTCATGCATGTCCACACCTGAACCCCTGTAATTTTCTGTCAGCACAGGATGCCATCTGGGAAATTCACTCCTGTGTATGTCACCAGACAGAGGTAAGGTTTAGTGAAGCTCCCCTTTAAATATAGTAACTCTTCACTTAGGGTTCTTGACTTTGATCACAGAATTTCTGGACAAGTCAAAAAACTTGGCAGAGCTTTGTTAAGTAAACAACAAGGAAACAGACAGACAAAAGAGCAAACAGAAGGGTAGGGGCACACTCTAGCAAAGTGTTGCTGGTCTCATAGGGATACAAAGCACAGAGACACACACACAAGGAGACACCCAGAAAGACACACAGGTCCTTGAGCTGTTGAGTATTTATAGGGGAAAGGCAGGGGGTCTGGCTTTGAGTTATGCAAAGCTGGGTGCTTTGTCTTTGCTTTTACTACACCTGGTGTTATACTCTGAGTTTCCAGGAAAGAATGCATCCTGCCATAAAGCAGATCCTTATCCTTGAAACAAGGAGACACCCTGCTGTCTGCATTTTGGGGCATCCTGTCAGGTAGTTGTGAATTCTTGGGTGAGAAATGCATCCCTCAGGAAAGAATGCATTCAGTTGCCTCTCTTTGAAGCAAAGATAGCATTTCTAAGATTTTAGGTGCCATATTTCAGAGTTGTCAACAAAAGGCCTCAGTTTCCATAAGTTATCCTGCTTCTTGTAAACCTCTATAAGTTCTCTCTGGCCACCTACCTTGGCAGCCCCTACCCACATTGTCCAGCGCCTGGCCTCCTTTCCCCATGTCCTTTAGAAGCCCAACCCCTAAGAGAGGCTGCTAATGGGATGCAGGGGTGATATAGGGTTTGTGTGGATAAACCTGAATGGAATAGTCTCCCATAGGTCAGGTTGTTCTCGGGGAGGCCTGGCGCCACAGAGAGTTGGAGATGCCTGCAAGTCCTTCTCCGTGGGGGAGTGCTGGCTTTATCGCTCCATAGTGTCTTGGTCCGATAAGGCACTGCAGGCCTCGCAGGCCTCCGTCACCCTCTCCTACCACCACAGGGCCTCGGAGAGCGGAGAGGGGAAGCAGGGAGCAGACTTCCCCCACTTTCTGGCACAGTGGCCCTCAGCAGGGAGGGAGAGGCGCAGGCCACCTTTCCTGCTGACACAGGGACTTGGAGCTGGGCACAGGCAGCCCTCACTTGCCGGCACAGCAGGCCAAAGTGGGGAGAGGACGTGGGCCATCCTTGCCTCCCTGCACAGAGGCCCGAAAACGGGGAGCAGGGCGCAGACCATACTCACCTACCGGCACAAGAGTGGGAGCCACCCTCACCTGACACCACTAGGGCACGGGGAGAGGGCCCCCCTCACTGCTGACACCCAGGGGCAAGGGCAAGGGCAAGTGTCAGGACTAGGTGGGAGCACGTGGGGGCCAAGGATAGGGGAGCACTTGCAAGGGGCAGGGTGGCATGTGTGAGCACTGTGAGGAGCGATACATGCAGGTTGCACTGGGCAGCCAGGAGGCAGCAAGAGCCACAAGGTGAGGAGTGGGGCTGGGGAGGGACGGAGAACATGGGGGCGTGTGTGCAGGGGATGGGGCGATGGGATGGGCGGGACTAAGGGAGGGCTCGGAGAGAGCGGAGCTGTGAAGGAACAGGGCTGTGAGGAATTCTGCACTTGAGGAGGGAGGGGCGTGGCGTGAGAGCAGTGGGCCTGGTGTGATGTCAACACATCTCACAGGTTGTTATTGGGCTGTCCTTAAATCCCTGACTCCACCTATATCCATTTTTCTTCCAAAACAGCTCTGGTAACTGTGGATGTCCTTTTTTCCTCACCACCATCCTTTTCTCCAGCTCCCTACAGATGAGTTGTACCAGAACACAACTAAGCATTCTTTTTTTCTGGACCTCTTCCACAGCTATTATATGAATACAGAACTGTTTCCAAAGTTCTACTTTGAAACCTTCAATATCCTAGAACCACCTCCTTAACTGTCACCATTTAGATCCTTGGTATAAGGAAGTGAGGTTTGTGGATTTCTGTGACCTCTGAGTATTGACTTTCTCAGCTGTCCTTTTGACTATGTTTTTTGTATATATGGACTACCCTAACCCCTAACCCGCTCTACAGCCTCAAGACTTCCACTAAAGAAGGGATCCCAGCTTCTTTTTAATTTCTATAGCACAAATCACTAGCAACTTATGTGTTTTAATTATCCCCATTAAGCTATACACTCTTCACTCCTTTTGAGAGAAATAACTTTATTTTCTTATTGTTCCTAGTTCACTAACATTCACTAACGTTATGTTTTGAATAAGAAATGTCCTCCACAGGCTCATGTGTTGAATATTTGCTCTCCAGAGGGCAGTGCTATTTTCAAGGATTCTAGAAACTTGGAGAGATGGGGCCAAGCTGAAAAAAATAATTCAATGAGGGACACACGACTAGGCCTTGAACTCAGAGTTTAGGTGCTGTCTCTTAGCTTTTTCACACAAGTCTTGCACACTACCACTTCAACTCCACATCCAGCTTTTGTTTCAGTTGTCAATTGAAGGTAAGTCACATGTCTTTTTCTGCCCTGTCTGACTTTTATCGATCAAAGCCTCCTGAGTAGCTAGGATTACAAGCATGAGCCACAGATGCCCTGCACAAGCCTCATCTCTCCAAAGATTCTGCCCCACAACATTGCTACGCAATGGACAAAGCTCTGGTCACAGGACCTTTGGATCATTTCAAAACACGTTCATAATAACTCATGGTATAACTTAAGATTTAAATTATTATATAGTTTTAAATTTATGTGTTTTTCCTCATTGTAGAATCTCCTACAAGACTCCAATGACAGGAAAGGAAATGAATTTGTCAGTCTCTGAAAGTTTAGAATATATTCATTAACTTCCAAACTTCATGTAAACCAGAAGTTATGCTGTTTCCTGCCTAAAAAGAGAAAATTATCAGCATAGTAAAAGTAAACATTTATAGTGAAAAGATATATTAGTAATTTGCTAATAGAGCAAATCTTCACCCATCTACCTATCCTTCTCATCAAAGGGAAAGAAAATAGTGACATGGTAAACTAACCTGTAAGCTCTTATTACTTAACATACAATCATGGACAGTTAACCTGGTGCTGAGGGCTCATGTCTGTAATCCTAGCTACTCAGGAGGCTGAGATCTGAGGATAATAGTTCAAAGCTAGCCTGGTAAGAAAAGTTTGTGAGACTCTTAGCTCCAATAAACTTCTCCAAAAAAGCCAGAAGTAGCACTGTGGCTCAAGTGGGAGAACATTAATCGTGAGTACAAAGAGGCTCAGGGATAGCACCCAGGCCCTGAGTTCAAGCCCCAGGACCACCAAATACATACATACATACATACATACATACATACATACATACATACATACATACATACATACATACATAAATAGATAGAAATAAATGAAATCAGTGACAGACATTATAGGACTATAAGCCAATTCCAACCTTGTTTTTGTAAATAAATTTAATTGGAACACAGACAATTACATTCGTTCATCCATTCATATACTTTCTGTGACATCCTATGTGTTATTTTAGGGCAAAGCTGAGTAATAGCTACAACGACAATGCCCCGCAAACTCTAACCTTGTACAGAGAAAGTTTGCTAACCCCTGTCCTACATCATACAGGCATCAATAACCAAAAATTGACTGAGAACAGGCACCTAAGAGAAATGTTCAGAATAAATGAAAGAAAAACAAGAAAAGTAGGTTAAAGGAAGATATCAAACATAAACTCCACCTAATCCATTAATTATGAAATAATTAAGAAAATAAAAGTAAAACTAATGCTTACTGAGTGCATACTCCTCTGCCAGCCAGGGAAAGATGAATGTTCCACGGAAAAGCAGGAAGTGGAGTTGCTTGCACCCAAAGTGTGTGTGTGGGGGGGGGGAACAGCATTAAGGAACATTTTGGTGATTAGCAAATTCTGTGAGATCTAGCCACTGTTCATGTGGCAGATTGCCAACAGACTTGGATATACACAAGTCTTTTTTTTGTTTTTTTTTTGGGGGGGTCCAGTTGTGGGGCCTGAACTATGGACCTGAGCACTGTCCCTCAGCTCTTCAGCTCAAGGCTAGCGCTCTACCACTTGAGCCACAGCGTCACTTCCGGCTTTTTTCTTTTTTTGCTTATGTGGTGCTGAGGAATCGAACCCAGGGCCTCATGCATGCAAGGCAATGCGCTTTACCACTGAGCCACCTTCCCAGCCCTATACACAAGTCGACTCAGGTTCAACAGTTAGAAACATTATATTGTCCCATAAGAGAAACATCATTGCTGGATGACATTTCAAAAGAACAAGAAGATAGCCTTCTCTAGAGGAGAGATCAGATTTTCGAATGATCCATTTGCATTGACTTCTATGGCAGCCTGCATCCAATCTGTGGTGCCTGAGAGGACCTGGGTCTCAAGGAGCAATGATTCCACAGGTTGTGGAATATTTTCATGGTTATTTCACTTGTGTTCACATACATATCTCAATATTTATATAATTATCATTATATGCCAATGATTTCTCAGTAAGATGGTTTAAAATACACAGATATATGAAGATAGCACAAACAGAAAGACACATAGATGAACATGTTTTGGGAACCAACCCAGACTTGTGGGAATGATGGAATACAGCTAAACATAATGTTTGCATTTAAGGTAGGAATTATAATCCACATCAGATTTCTCTGTGATGATAATAGGCCCCTTGATCCTACTGTTGAGGCTTTCACAGTGGGCTAAATCTTCCCAAAAGTCACTGCTTGTAAATATAGTGAAAAGCTCCAATTCCCTGCATTTACTGATTTATTGTTGACTCCCTCAGCACACTCATCTGCTCTGAGCACTGTCCTACCTGAGACTTGCAGTACAGAGCTTATTCTATAGCAGAAGGACAGGCAAATATCAGCTCCCTCTAAAAAAAATAGAATGGTAGAAAGACAGCCTCTTCAGTAAATGGTGCTGGCAAAATTGGTTAATGACTTGTAGAAAACTAAAGCTAGATCCTTATATATCACCCTGCACCAGAATCAACTCCAAATGGATCAAAGACCTCGGAGTCAAAGCAGACACTCTGAAAACATTACAGGATGGATAGGAGAAACCCTAGGTCTCCTTTGCACAGACCGAAATTTTCTTAATAGAGACCCAGAAGCACAACAAATCAAAGAGAGGTTGGACAAATGGGATTGCATGAAATTGCAGAGTTTCTGCATGGCAAAGGACATAGCTAGCAAGATCAATAGAAAGCCCACAGATTGGGAGAAGATCTTCACTAGCCATACAACGGACAAGGGTCTCATAGCTAAAATATACCACGAACTCAAAAAATTAAATCCCCCAACAACAAATCTTCAATGAAACAACTGTCCAATAAATAAGTGGGCTGAAGCCGGGAAGATGGCGGAGGAGAAGCTGGAATCTGAACAAGCTTTCGCATAGAAAGGAGTTTTAGAGTTCCAGTGAACAGTCCTAAGCCAGAGAATCACACCAAGTGTGTCATCACAGGACAGAGAGTTAGACAAGAGAGGGGAAACCAAGGAAACGCAGCAGCTGCCGCTCCGGCGGCGGGGCCGCGGCGGCGGCGACCACCGCCGCGGAGACATACCTGAGACACAGAGAGTCTGGGACGAAGGAGCCAGACGCAGCTGACGAGCGGATTCTACTCAACACCAACAAGAACCGACAAGGAGCGAACATCTTCATCCTGCTGTTTGCAGAACAGAGACGACCCAGGATCCAAGACTCGGCGTGAGTACAAGCCCGACATCCTCACTCCTCAGGGAGCAGAGGAGGGAAGGCCACCCCTCCCCCCCCAGCACCGGTGATCTCCATCTTGGATACCGACAAAGTTCGGAGGAGCTGCTAGCTCCAGCTCAGGCCTTGGAATAAAATGAGTCATTTAGCAGGTCACAAGAACTTAACGGCGAAGTGACCTGCCAGACTCAGCTCCATCCAGGGAAAAGTCACCCAGCTCAGGCGCCAGCCATCGGAGTGCCTTGCTTCACTGGGTAACCAGAGCCAGAGGCTGCCCCTCCCTCTAGCAGCCTCCACAATCAATTGAAAAACAGAAACCCTGAGAATGGCTCCAGGCTGGGTGCTGTGAGCTTTATCACAAATTAGCCCCAGGGAAAAGCTACTGTTTATTGAAAGGCCTCAACTCTACCCAGAACCTAGCCTCATCACCACATCCCCCTCTTTTGTGACTCTGAAAGCAGACCACCCTCCCAGAAAACTAACCTGGGAGGGGGATCTCAAAATCTTGGGTAAAGCAGAGCATTTTTCTGCCTCTTCCAACCAACCGACTTAAGAAACCAATCAAGCCACAGGACCTCAAGCTGACCAGAGACTCCAACAAGAGACTGGTTGCAGACAAAAGGGAGATACAGGATTCTTCCCACTCCTCCCCCCCAAAAAAAAAAAATCAAAAGACTTTTTTTTCTTTTTTCTTTTTTTCTTCTTCTTCTTTTCTTTTTTTTGCTTGTTTTTTGTTTTTTGTTACCTCATATATATATATATATATATATATATAAATTTTTTCCCTTCTAAAACTTTTATTAATCTTTAATTTTTGCCTCTTCTGAAAAAATAATTGTTTTCCAGTAACCTTTTTTTTTTTCTCATCTTATAATTTTTATTTTAGGAATACGTGAATAAGAGTTTTCCTTTCTTTTCTTGTCTTCTTTCTCTTTTTCTTTCTTTCTTAATTATCTTTTTGTTTTTTATCTAGCTCTACTGAACTTCTGATCTTTTCTTCTCCCGTTCCCATCCTTAAAGCTTTTCACAACTCCTCTATGTCCCTCCCCTTCTCTGAACATATTCACATTCCTCTCTAAATAGACGGTCTTTTAACCTCTATAATAACATTAATTTTTACGATTCTATTCTTTTTCTGGTCTCTCTTTATTCCCCTTTCCGTCTCTTCTTTTTCTCTCTCTCTCTACTTGCATCCTACCCAACTCATTTCCTGCACTGTGATTAGGACATAGTTAACTCTCCCTGTGCCTCCCCACACCAATCTATTCCTACTTTTTACCCACATCTCTCCCTAATCCTAATAATTTCTGGTTTTCCAAATTCTTTTCTGCGGTTCGAAGTCCTTTAACATATAGTCGTTTGATGTTGAATAGATGTATCTGTTGAACTAGATTGTATCTGTAGACTATTGACTGTACAAATGCAAACTTTGGTTGATGGTTGCCTTAAGATAGTGTTCTAGCACAAAACTGGTGCAATCTTTATCTCAAATGGGCCAAGTAAGCCGGAAAAACACAAGAAAAATGGCAAATTCGGGTATCTCAATTCCCAACCTTGATAATCAGGGATTAGAACAGATAAAGAATAATCCAGAGGAGAGTTCCCAAATAGCTCTACAAACACTAATAGCAAACATGATAAATGAGAAGTTTGACAATGTACAAAGGACTCTGTATGAGCGTGATAGGGAGAGAGAGGAGGCATCCCAGAAGTTTATACAGGAATATCATAAGCGTGAGGAAGCTTCTCAAAAACTGATACAGGATTTGCGTGAACAACTTGAGAATACTCAAAGAGAAAGGGAGGAATGGCGTGAGCAGGCAGAGAACACTCAAAGAGAACTGCAGGAATCCCACAGAAGGGAGGAAACTAATCAAAGAGTAATTCACGAATTAAGAGACCAGGTAGAGAATACACAAAGATCACTAAAGACATTCATGGAATCCATTAACAAAGAGCTGAAGGAAGTCAGGGAGACCACAAAGGGAATGCTGAATGGAACCCAACAGAAGGAATGGGAGTCCAAAGAAACCATAACCAATCAACTAAGTGATTTGAGAACAAACACTGAACACCAAATTAAGGAAGTAAAGAAAATCATACAAGACCTAAAACAGAGCTTCAACAAAGAACTTGAAGCCATCAAAGCTGACCAATTAGAAGGAAAAGAGATAAAAAACAAAGTAGAGAGTCTTGACAGCAGGTTAGACCATGCAGAAGATCGAATCTCAGGGATTGAAGACAGCCTAGATATTATAGAGAAAGAACATACAACCATCCAAGACAAGTCCAAGAAATATGATAGGTCTATCCAACACCTGGAAGACACCATCAGAAGGCCCAATCTAAGGATAATGGATGTAGAGGAGCACCTAGAAACAGAAGTTAATGGTCTAGGAAATTTGTTTAACAGGATCCTAGCAGAGAACTTCCCAAACATACAAAAAGATAGGCCTATTCAGATACAAGAAGCTTTTAGAACCCCAAATAGACCAGACCAGAATAGGACATCCCACAGTCACATTATAATCCACACAGGATCAACCCAGACCAAGGAAAAGATCCTTAAAGCTGTCAAGGAGTAAAGGTTAATCACCTATAAAGGGAAACCAAATAGAATTACCTCAGATTTCTCAGCAGAGACAATCAAAACAAGAAGAGCCTGGAATGACGTATGCCATGCCCTAAAAACAAACAACTATCAACCAAGAATACTGTACCCAGCTAAACTCTCCTTCATAACTGAAGGCCAAATAAAAACCTTCCATAGCAAAGAAAAATTGAAACAATACATCTCCACCAAACCAGCCCTGCAAAAGATTCTTAAAGATGTCCTACACATAGAAAACCAACAAGAACGCAACAAAGGCCAAGAAACTGCACCCAAACTGAGAATCCAAGAACCTTAGGAAGAACCCAGTTTTCACAGCCCCCAAGAAGGTGGATAACATGGCAGGAACCCCCAAATACCTCTCAGTCCTATCTCTTAACGTTAACGGACTGAACTCTCCAATTAAGCGACATAGACTGTCTAGTTGGATTAAAAAACAAGACCCCTCTATCTGCTGCTTGCAGGAGTCACATCTTGCCCGTAAAAACAAACATATTTTCAAAGTTAAAGGCTGGAACAAAATCTACCAAGCAAACGGCCCTCATAAACAGGCGGGAGTTGCAATCCTAATATCAGATAAAATAGACTTCAAACTAAAATTCGTGAGAAGAGATAAAGAAGGTCGCTACATACTAATTAAAGGATCTCTCCTTCAGGAGGATATTACAATTCTAAATATCTATTCGCCAAACAATGGAGCACCCAAATTTATCAAAGAAACACTACTTTCCCTCAAATCCCATATAGATCCAAAGACATTAATTGTTGGGGATTTTAACACACCACTCTCCCCACTAGATAGATCAACTCGGCAAAAACTCAACAGAGAAACCGCAGATCTAAACAGCTGCATAGATCAACTAGACTTAACAGACATTTACCGAACATTTCACCCAGCAGCAACAGAATACACGTTCTTCTCAGCAGCACATGGAACGTTTTCTAAAATAGACCACATTTTAGGCCACAAAGCAAACTTGTCTAAATTCACAAACATTGAAGTTATACCTTGCATTCTCTCTGACCACAAGGGAATAAAATTAGATCTCAACAACAAAAGCCACCAAAGAAAGTCCGGTATCACATGGAGGCTGAACAACACACTGCTGAATCATGAATGGGTCATGGAAGAGATTAGAAAGGAAATTCAAATGTTCATGCTATTCAACAAAAATGAACACAGAAATTACCAGCTCCTCTGGGACACAGCAAAGGCAGTACTCAGAGGCAAGTTTATAGCTCTGAGCTCCTACATCAACAAATTGGAGAGATCGGAAACTAACAATTTAATTACACATCTAAACCTCCTTGAAAAAGAGCAGCAAGATAAACCCCAATCCAGTAGACGGAAAGAAATAATCAAAATTAAATCAGAATTAAATGAATTAGAATCCAAAAAAACTATAGAAAGAATCAACAAAACAAAGAGTTGGTTCTTCGAAAAACTTAACAAAATTGACAGACCCTTAGCAAACCTTATCAAAAAAAGGAGAGAACACACCCAAATTAATAAACTCAGAGATGAGAATGGAAACATCACCACGGAAACAACCAAGATTCAGAACATTATTAGGGGATACTTCTCAAAACTTTATGCTAATAAGTTTGAGAACTTGACAGAAATGGACCTTTTCCTAGCAAATATTGACATGCCAAAACTAAACCAAGATGAGTTAAACCAGCTTAACAGGCCCATATCAAGCATTGAAATAGAAACAGCAATAAGAGACCTCCCAGCTAAGAAAAGTCCAGGACCAGATGGTTTTACAGCGGAATTTTACAAGGCCTTCAAAGCAGAGCTCACACCAATACTCCTCCAACTCTTCAATGAAATTGAAAGAGAAAGCTCACTACCGAACACATTCTATGAAGCCATCATAACCCTCATCCCAAAACCAGGCAGGGACTCATCAAAGAAAGAGAACTATAGACCCATTTCTTTGATGAACATTGATGCAAAACTTCGCAACAAAATTTTGGCCAATCGACTTCAACAATTCATCCAAAAAATCATACACCATGATCAAACAGGATTCATTTCAGGGATGAAAAGCTGGTTCAATATACACAAATCAATTAATATTATTCATCACATCAACAGGAGCAAGAATAAGAACTACATGGTTATCTCAATAGATGCAGAAAAAGCATTTGACAAGATCCAACACCCCCTTATGATGAAGGTTCTGGAAAAGTTAGGAATCCATGGAACATTCCTCAATACAATAAAGGCTGTATATGACAAACCTACAGCCAGCATTATACTCAATGGTGAAAAACTAAAGCCATTTCCTCTTAACTCAGGAACAAGACAAGGATGCCCACTCTCTCCACTTCTCTTCAATCTAGTATTAGAATGCCTAGCTACAGCAATAAGACAAGATGCAGACATAAAGGGGATCCAAATAGGGAAAGAAGAAATAAAACTCTCCCTCTTTGCAGACGACATGATCTCGTATTTAAAGAATCCCATAGACTCCACTCCCAAATTACTCAAGCTGATTCAAAACTTTGGCAAAGTAGCAGGTTATAAAATTAACCCCCAAAAATCAGTGGCTTTTCTATATGCCAACAATGAGAAAAGTGTGGCTGAAATTAGGAATGCAACTCCATTTGTAATACCCCACAAAAAATAAAATACCTAGGAATTAACTTAACCAAAGAAGTGAAGGACCTCTATGATGAAAACTTTAAAATCTTGAAAACGGAAATCAACACAGAACTTAAAAAATGGCAAAACCTCCCATGCTCCTGGATTGGCAAGATTAACATCGTGAAAATGGCAATACTTCCCAAGGCTATCTACAAATTCAACGCGATACCTATCAAAATTCCACCCTCATTCTTCAAGGAAATAGAGGAGGCAATCCAAAGATTCATATGGAACAATAAAAGACCCCGAATAGCAAAAACGCTCCTCAACGGAAAGAACACTGCTGGAGGAATATCAATACCAAATTTCAAACTCTACTATAAAGCCATAGTAATCAAAACAGCTTGGTATTGGCATAAGAACAGACCTCAGGACCAATGGAATAGAATTGAAAACCCAGAAATGAACCTACAGACCTATAGCCATCTAATCTTCGATAAGGAAGCTAAAACAATAGAATGGAAGAAAGACAGCCTCTTCAGTAAATGGTGCTGGCAAAATTGGTTAACTACATGTAGAAAACTAAAGCTAGATCCTTATATATCACCCTGCACCAGAATCAACTCCAAATGGATCAAAGACCTTGAACTCAAAGCAGACACTCTGAAAACATTACAGGATGGAATAGGAGAAACCCTAGGTCTCCTTGGCTCAGGTCGAAATTTTCTGAATAGAGACCCGGAAGCACAACAAATCAAAGAAAGGTTGGACAAATGGGATTGCATAAGATTGCAGAGCTTTTGCAGGGCAAATGACATAGCTGGCAAGATCAATAGAAAGCCCACCGATTGGGAGAAGATCTTTACTAGCCATACAACGGACAAGGGTCTCATATCTAAAATATACTTGGAACTCAAAAAATTAAACCACCCAACAACAAATCCTCAAAGAATCAACTGCCCAATAAATAAGTGGGCGAAAGACTTAAAGAGAAGCTTCTCTGAAGAAGAAAGAAGGATGGCCAATAGACACATGAAGAAATGTTCAACATCCCTAGCCATAAAAGAAATGCAAATCAAAACAACATTGAGATATCACCTCACTCCAGTTAGAACAGCAAAAATCAAGAACTCTAACAACAACAGATGCTGGAGGGGATGTGGACAGAAAGGAACCTTACTTCATTGTTGGTGGGAATGTAAACTTGTTCAACCACTTTGGAAAGCAGTATGGAGGTTCCTCAGAAGACTTCACATAGATCTCCCCTATGATCCAGCAATCCCACTTTTGGGCATTTACCCAAATGTTTACAAACAAGACCACACTAAAGCTACCAGCACAACTATGTTTATTGCAGCATTATTTACCATAGCTAAGATATGGAACCAACCCAGATGCCCCTCAGTAGATGAATGGATCAAGAAAATGTGGTATATATATACACAATGGAATTCTATGCCTCCATCAGAAAGAATGACATTTCCCCATTTGTTAGGAAATGGAAAGGTTTGGAAAAAATTATATTAAGTGAAGTAAGCCAGGCCCAAAGAAGCATAGGTCCCATGGTTTCCCTTATTTGCAATATCTAGTATAGGTATGAGTCAAGCGAAAAAGGTCAGATAATGTGATGTTAGGATAATGAACCCTTAATTATGTATTTTATTGTTTTCGTTTCTTTCATGCATGTGTTTCTAACGCATTTATAAGATTATTTCTTTGTTGCTTTGTATGTCCCTCCCCCACAGTGTAACCCCCGCTTTCACTATATTTGATGTCAGTATAACATGTGGAGGAGATGGGGACAAACAAGTCGTTTAAGGATTCAGGTGGACCTGTTGCAACAATGAGAAGTACAAAATGTCATGTCAAAACCAGCTTTACAATGTCGGTGTGGGGGGGGGAGGGGGGTATAATTGGGTGGGGGGAGGGGGGTAAAATTGGGTGGGGGGAGGGGGGAGGTGGGGAAGGGAAGTGAAGTGTAAACAAAGGAGGAGGCTGCAATGCTTGGTAAGAAATGTATGCATTATCCTGCCCATGTAATTGTAGACCCCTGTACAGTATGTTCTCAAATAAAATAAAATACAATTAAAAAAAAATAAGTGGGCTGAAGACTTAAAGAGAAACTTCTCTGAAGAGGAAAGAAGGATTGCCAATAGACACATGAAGAAATGCTCAACCTACCTAGCCATAAAAGAAATGCAAATCAAAACAACATTGATATACCACCTCACTCCAGTTAGAATGGCACAAATCAAGAACTCTAATAACAACAGATGCTGGAGGGGATGTAGACAGAAAGGAACCTTACTGCATTGTTGGTGGGAGTGTAAACTTGTTCAACCACTTTGGAAAGCAGTATGGAGGTTCTTCAAAAGACTCCACATAGGGCTGGGAAGGTGGCTCAGTGATATAGCACTTGCCTTGCATGCATGAGCCCCTGGGTTCGATTCCTCAGAACCACATAACCAAAAAGAAAAAAGCCGAAAGTGGTGCTGTGGCTCAAGCGGTAGAGTGCTAGCTTTGAGCTGAAGAGCTGAGGGACAGCGCCCAGGCCCAGAGTTCAGGACCCACCACTGGACCCCCCCCCAAAAAAAAAGACTCCACATAGAGCTCCTCTATGACCCAGCAATTCCACTTTTGGGCATTTACTCAAATGTTTACAAACAAGACCACACTAAAGCTACCAGCACAACTATGTTCATTGCAGCATTATTTACTATAGGTAAGATATGGAACCAACCCAGATGCCCCTCAGTAGATGAATGGATCTAGAAAATGTGGTATATATGCACAATGGAATTCAATGCCTCCATCAGAAAGAATGACATTGCCCCATTTGTTGGGAAATGGAAAGACTTGGAAAAAATTATATTAAGTGAAGTAAGCCAGGCCCAAAGAAACATAGGTCCCATGGTTTCCCTTATTTGCAATATCTATTATATGTCTGAGCCAAGCAGAAAAGGTCAGATAAGGTGATGTTAGAGAAATGAACCCTAAGATATGTATTCAGATGTTTTTTTTTCTTTCATGCGATTGTTTCTAACACATTTATAAGATTATTTCTTTGTTGCTATGTATGTCCCTCCCCCACAGTATAACCCCTGCTTTCACTGTATTTGATGTCAGTATATTTTGTGGAGGGGAAGGGGAAAAACAAATCATTTAAATAGGGATACAGGTGGACCCATTGCAACAATGAGATGTACAAGTCATTATGTCGAAAACGAACTTTACAACTTTGGTGGTGGGGGAGGGAGGCAGGGAGGATTGGGTGTGGGGCAGGGGAAGAATGGGAAGGGATGGGAAGGGGAAACAAAGGAGGAGCCTACAATGCTTGGTTAGAAATGTACTCATTATCTTGCCTATGTAATTGTAACCCCTCTGTACAGTATTTTTACAATTAAAAAAGTATATCAGCTCCTTCTGCTGATAAAAACTCCATTTAGTGTTCAGGACTGTAATCTGAGAAATGTCTCTGGGGTTTGTGCTAAGATGGACTTTCCTTATGGCAGCATTACAAGGTAATTTATGAAAACTAAGAGATACTAAATATATGACTGGGTGTGAGTGAGGAGACAGTAGGTCTTTGTGAAATTTCCTGGCCAGGATGCTCTGTGTTCACAAGTGTGCAGTGTGAAGTGCAGCTGGTGGTATCTGGAGGAGGCTTGGTGTAGCCTGAGTGTTCCCTGAGACTCTCCTGTGCAGCCTCTGGATTTGGCTTCAGTAGTTACTACATGAACTGGCTCTACCAGCCTCCAGGAAAGAGGTCTGAGTGGCTCTTATACATTAGTGGTGATAGCAGTGACAAAAACTATGCAGACTCTGTGAAAGGTCAATTCACCATCTCCAGAGACAACTGAAGGAGCACGCTGTTTCTGCAGATGGACAGTCTGAGAAGATAGGACATAGCTTTGTACTACTGCATGAGACACAGGGGACCCAAGTGTGACCCCAGACATTAACCTCCCTGATGGTTGCTCAAGACCAGCAAGTGTACTCAGCACCAGCATGGGACGCTCTGTGCCACCACGGGGATGCTCATCACACATTGATTTTCAGGATCTGCAGGTACAGAGAGAGGAGAAGCTATGGCCATCTGTCAGCATCTGGGGCTTCCTCTCTGTGTAACATTTTCCCACAGGAGATTGTCACAGCAGATTCTGATGTTCTGTTTTTGAGCTTACTGTGAATGTCTCTTTATTAAAAAGGGATTTGTTTGCCGTTATGTTTGTTACAGTACTAGAGTTGAGTACTGCCCCTTAGATCTTTAACTTGAGTCTGGCACTCTACCATTGTAGTCACAACTCACCTCTATCTTGTTGCTAGTTAAGTGGAGATTTGGTTCTTGGATTTGTCTGCCCAGGGATAGATTCAAACTGATTCTCAGACCTCAGCCTCCTGAGCAGCTAGGGTTACAAGTATGAGCCACAGGAACACAGCTAAAAAGGCTATTAAAAAATCTTCATACTTTCATAGTAAGAGAAATAAATGAGATGCAGAAAAAAATACCTGTTACCCAACTAGAATCCAAAGGAAATAAATTTTTTAAATAAAGGGGAAATGAAAGTAAAAAGACTTCCAGAGAAGATGAAGGTGACAAAGGGAAAGATGGGGAAGGTGAACACTCTGGGGACTCAATATGGCCAAATCATATATCACAAGCAGCCAGGCACCAGTGGCTCATGCCTGTAATCCTAGCTACTCAGGAGGCTGAGATCTGAGGATCATGGTTCAAAGCCAGCCTAGGCAGGAAAGTCCAGGAGACTCTTATCTCCAGTAAACCACTAGAAAACTGGACGTGGTGCTCTGACTTAGAAAACCAAGTACCTCTCCATCCTTCCCTCCCTCCCTTTCCCTCCTCTCTCCAACCCTCTCCCAACCCCTCCCTCCCCCCTCTCTCTTCTCTCTCCTCTTTCAGTTTCTTTTTTCTCTATTTTGGATGTTCATGGGGCATGAACTTGGGGCCTGGACACCATCCCTGAGCTCTTATGTTCAAGGCTAGCACTTTGCTGCTTTAAGCCTCAACCCCACTTCTGCTTTTCATTTAGTCAATTGAAGAAAAGAGTTTTAGGGACTTTCCTGCCTGGGCTGGCTTTGAACCACAATCCTCAGATCTCGGCTTCCTAAGTAGTTAGAATTGCAGGCATAAGCCTCCTGTGCTTGGCTCCCTCTCTCTTATTAGCACTGAGAAATAAACAATTCCTAAACTCCAGCGTGTTAGCAGCAAAAGAGACAGCAGAAACCATGGGACCTATGTTTCTTTGGGCCAGGCTTACTTCACTTAATATAATTTTTTTCCAAGTCTTTCCATTTCCTAATGAGTGGTGAGATGCCATTCTTTCTGATGGAGGCATAGAATTCCATTACACACACACACACACACACACACACACACACACACACACACACAGAGCACATTTTTCCAATCCATTCATCTACTGAGGAGCATCTGGGTTGGTTCCATATCTTGACTATGGTAAATAATGCTGCCATAAACATAGTTGCTTAGAAAGCTGAGATCTGAGGATGGTTGTTCAAAGCCAGCCCTGGCAGGAAAGTCTGTGAAACTGTTATTGTCTATTAACCGGCAAAAGCAGAGCAGTGGCTCAAGTGGTATATTGCTAGCCTTGAGCAATAAGCTTCAGTAAGGAGTTCAAGCTTAGAATGGTACAAGTAAAGTACAAGTGAAGGAGAAGTGGAAGGATGAGAGGAGGGGAGAGAAAATTAAAGAGGAGGAAAATGCAAACAATTGCACTAAAAATATAGCTCAATAATGATACAATAATAAAATGATGATACAGGGCTGGACGGTGGCCTGCCTTGCATGCACGAGGCCCTGGGTTCAATTCCTCAGCACCACATAAGCAGAAAAAGCTGGAAGTGGTGCTGTGGCTCAAGTGGTAGAGAGCTAGCCTTGAGCTGAAGAGCTGAAGGACAGCGCCTAGGCCCAGAGTTCAGGCACCATGGCTGGCCAAAAAAAAAAATAAATCAAAAAAAAAATAAAATGATGATACAAATTTTTATAGCATAATATGAAAAGGAAAGGCAAAGCCGATGCTGGTGTCTCATGCCTGTAATCCTAGCAAATGAGGAGCTTGAGATAAGAGGATCATGGTTTAAAGCCACCTTGGGCAGAAAAATCAGTGATTTTTTTTATCAGTTGAGGGGCTTTAACTCAGGGCCTTGAGCTCTTTTGAAATGTATTTCAAACTACTTAATTAGAGATGCTGTCATGGCGGCATCACACCTCACCTCCAAATATTTCCTTCCTTCACAAGCCTATCAACTCATCTGCAGCTGACCCTTGAGAATTATCTAGGCTCCACCTGTATTCTATGCATGCCATCCTGGCATCACAGAGGCACCTCCAGAGCCACCAACAGCAACTTACTTCAGGAAATAAGGCCATGGTTCTATCCCCACACTTGCTGCAAATTATAGAGCTCCCCATTTTTGTAACAAATTTCATATGAAAAGGATTGCCACAGATAAAATAAGATTGAACAGCATTAGACAGTTCATGTGAACATGGCTTTTGTGCCACAGCATCCCAGTGCTATAGCCTAAGGTAGTGCAACAGATAACAGACACTTTCCCAAGACACTTCCTGTCCCTCCAGAGTGGCTACTGATTTTAGCAGGGCCTTAGTCACACTACCTTTTTTTCCCTAGACTTCTAGAGTGCTTTCCTAGATTCTTGCTGAATAATTGAAGAATTTACAAAGTGAATATCTGTCTTCAATAGGGATTGGCACATTAAGAGACACTCAAGCCGTTATTGACACCTGTCAAGCTGTTATTGACACCTGAAATCCTGTTTTATTTTTGCCTCCACCATGAAGTAGTTGAAAGTAAAGTCACAGTACCAGCTTTGGCTTGCATTAAAATTGAACATTAGACAAGGAATAATAGAGTGTTCCATCTTATTGCAATGTAAGTAAAAGTATATACAATTTAAAGTCAGCTTTCAGTTATCCTAAACCATATTTCACATGTTTAATACATACATATAAGTACCAGCTATACACATATAGACAATAGAAATATAGACTAAAGTTCCATCATCACTGAAATCCTACTCATAAAGTATCTGCTGAAGAATACCAGCCTGGGCTGAGAAATTGGCTCAGCGGTAGAGTGCTTGCCTTGCATGCATGAGGCCCTGGGTTCGATTCCTCAGCACCACATAAGCAGAAAAAAGCTGGAAGTGGTGCTGTGGCTCAATTGGTAAGGGGCTTACCTTTTGGTCAAGAGCTGAGGGAGAGTGCTCAGGCCCAGAGTTCAGGACAACCAACCAAAAAAACAAAGAAGAAAAAGAAGAACAGCAGCCTGATACCATGATCAGGATACCATTATCCCAGCCAAGTTTAACTACATTTCTGTGTCCTTAGTCTCCTTCCTTAAAGACTAATGCTGTAAATCTCCACATAATCTCTAGCATTGGTAGATCCTTGTTTTTTTTTTCATTTGGTTTTGATGTTTTGCAACAGTGTTACTATGCAGCCTAGACAGGCAACGTGCTGACAATATCCTGCCTCTGCTTCTAGCAGCTGAGATAACAGTCACACCATCATGCACAGCTAAATCTATTCAATTGTAAACTTTAGCTCTTTTAGCAATGTGATCTTGAGTTTCTTATCTTTGAACTTCAGTTCCTTCACTTAATAGCCAGGAATGACAGAATTTGGTATTGGCATAAGAATGAAATAAGACAATGGGTGAACAAATGCATCAATGGTATTCAATAGACACTATGCTGAAGATGCACTATTCAACTTGCGGGTGGGGATTGGAAGGGAAAATTGGGAGTGGGGAAAGGATGACATTGTCCAAAAAGAAATGTATGCTTAACTTATGTAACTGTAATCCCTCTATATATCAACTGTATAATGAAAAATTAAAAATAAAAATATATTAAAATGAAATAATATAAATTTTAAGAAGGTGCTTCAAAAACAAAGTCTCAATTAACAGAAGGGATGTGAAGGGTAAACAAAGGAGGAGGCTGCAATGCTTGGTAAGAAATGTATGCATTATCCTGCCCATGTAATTGTAACCCCGCTGTACAGTATGTTCACAAATAAAATAAAAATAAAAGTCTCAATTAACGTTAAGTTCTAGTAAGTATTCTTCATGAAGTATAGAGTTGTCCTATTTAAATTTGTTTAGTCCATGTAAGGCACAGTGAGAGACAAGGATTGGGAAGCTCTAAGTGTCAGGAAGGACTTGGGGAAAGTATGTGGGATCCTCTCTTATCTGAAAAAAATATAACATTAACCAATGGGGCTGGAGGGATGCCTTCAGTGCTAGATTGCTCCCTGATTTCCAAATCCAAGAATATAAAATATGGTAATAGACAAAAAAATTGCAAGTTAGTGACTAAACAAACTTAATTCTATGTGAAAGACAGAAAATAGTCTCTCTGAGCTCAAGGAATGCAGATTTCTATTTCTTTTCTCATGCCATGAAGAAATCAAGCTAGCCTTGAATTTCTGAACACTTTGCTTTTCCAGCTAATCTATTCCTGATGCACTGGAGACTTGTGAACCTGGCTTTGTTAGTCATGACAACAGCTCAAGTGTAGGCAAATTACATAATAAGCATACTGGATACTCAGGAAAGATATAATAAGATCAGAAAAGGGAATTGTAGAATGATAGATAAAAGAAGCTCAAAGTCCAGGAGACTGTTAGCTCCAATAAACTACTTAGAAATAGCTGGAGGTGACACTGTGTGACCTGCAGCTATGACAAGATCATACTAGAGAAGCACTTTGTTGGTAGGTTTGGGGCCATGGAGCAGCTCAGCAAGAATGCTGGGTGGGTTGGGAGGCATTAGAGCAGCAAGAATGGTCTGTCTCTTGGGTGTGTTCAGAGAGCCTATGTTCAGAGTGCCATTGTGGCACTACATAGGGCATGGTGGAGTCTGAACCAAGCAGATTCTGCAAGGGGCCAAAGCATGGTACTTATTCATGTTGGACAGCCCTTGCCTTAACTATGACCTGTCATGTACACCAGAGTTCTGGACCCAAACTAATAATAAAGGCTTTCAACCAAAGAAGCACATAGGCAGTGTGAATGACTGGAAGGAGTAAGCATGTGGACCAGAAGTGAGACATGGGAGCAAGATGGGGGATTCTAAGATATCCTCACTGAGCAACACATCTAGTCAGCCATAAGGCTCATAGCACTGACACGAGTACCACTGACAGCTTGATGCAGCTGAAATAGTCCAGGCTATGGGGAGCATCAATGCTGTTTCAACCTACAACTTGCCACTTAGGCTTGGCGAAATGATGGGAACCATTGGTGTGGCTACCAGCCTCTGTGACATACTGTCAACTGACCAGAGCAAGTCTCTTCATGGTCATGGTTCTTCTCCTGGGGAAAGGGTTCCCAGTAAAAGGCAGAGAGTGGCAGTGTCTTAATGAGTTCCCATTGTTGTGACAGAAGATCTGATACAGACAAATTAAAGCAGGACAGGCTTATTTTGCCTATAATTTCAGGATTTTTCAGTACACGTAAGTTTTTATAAGAAAACCTTCTCACATACTGAGTGATTCCTTGGAAGTAGATGGAGGAGAGAATGAGAATGAGAACATATTGATGTACCTGGCATTCTCCTTTTAGGATATTTATTCTCTCAGGCTCCCAGAATGGGATGGTAATGTTCATCTACATTGAGTGAAGATCTATCCACACTGTTAATCCTCCTTGCAATAACACAATGTAACCCAAGGAGTGCTTTCCTAATCTCCTAGCTACTTCTTAATCCACTCATGCTAATAATACTCACCATATCCATCACAAGTCCACCTTTATTAACCTGGAACCCAAATAGTTCTTCATAACCCTAAGATTCCACCTTTGCTCTTGTAGGTTTTTGTCCATCCATTTCCCAGAATTCCCCATGGCTGTAAACAATCGAAAAGTCTTCAAAATTTTAAGACTAAATTTTCTTATGCGATTCTAGGAAAACTCTTAGGCATGAGTCACTATGAAGTGAAAAACAACTCATATACACTAGAGGGAAAATGGCACAGATTATAGATTTCCACTCAATCAGAAAGGAAAATTCCCACCTTATGGTATTTTTACTTGCAGGCCACAGGACATTTACCTTTTTTTTTTTTCAGTCATGGGGCCTGAACTCTGGGCCTGGGCACTGTCCTCAGATCTTCAGCTCAAGGCTAGCAGTCTACCACTTGAACCACAGCTTCACTTCTGGCTTTTTCTGCTTATATATTGCTGAGAAATCAAACCCAGGGCCTCATGCATGCAAAGCAAGCACTGTACCACTGAGCCACCTTCCCAGCCTCAGGCATTCTCCTTAACAGGCATTTCATATTCCTGACATGACCAATACCCTGAGGGCTCCACTACAGATTAGATTTCATCCTCACAGCATCACACATCACCCTCTGAGGAGCAGCCTTTGGGGATTTCATCCAGGACACATGGACTCTTTTTTTGTTTGTTTGTTTGTTTGTTTGTTTTCTTGGAGATGGGGACAACACTTTTCTGCCTTGGTAGGCATTGATCCAGCTCCCAGTAATATGATAAGGTGGGATTACAAGCATGTGCCACTGCTGCCAAGCTCTCAAATTCTTCTCAAAACCACTACTTTCTAGGGTGTTTTTTGTTCAATTTAATTTATAAATTTATTTTTTATTTGTTGCAGTTTAAAAAACTTTATTATACTACACACTCTATTAGTAAATGCACCAGATTTCATTTTCTCAAATGGTGAATGGAGTGCAAGATGGTCATCGCATGTTTCTTCATTACGAAGCACAGGATCTGATTGAGGGATGGCTTTAGTGTATTCCTACTGAGTAACCACAGAAGTGTGGAAGCCTACCATTGTCCTGTCATCAGATGTCAGAGGAAGGTCCACTTTAGATTGGAAGTAAATGTTTCAAGATAGTTCTCTCTGCTCTTATCCACTTCTGCTGCTATAATAGTGTATCAGGATGCTTATCAAGCAGGAAGAGAAAAGATATTGCAAAGGAAACTGCTTTTAAAGTCCACTTCTAGGCACACCGATTTTCATTCCATGGAGCCTGTCATCTTGCTTAAATCTGGGTCCTACAAGTTACCAACTACATGTATTTTTAAATGTTTGTCTACAAATGCTTTTTCCAGGGTGTTACAAGTTAACATTATGTGCAAAGTGCACATAATTGCTCTCATGAAATAGCCTCTATTAAACACCAAGAGTTGTGCATTAGTAACCTCTAATGCATTTCTTAGCCTTTTCTAGTTGACAATTGATAGTAACCACAACCATGGCATAGTGGGTCACACCTGTAAACCTAGGAAGTAGATTTGTGGTTTGAAGCCATCCTGGGCAAAAACTTTGTGAGACACCAACTCATCCATATCAAATGAGTGCCACTTTCAGCTTTTTCTGCTTATGTGGTTTGTGCTGAGGAATCGAATCTAGGGCCTCATGCATGCAAGTCAAGCACTTAACACTGAGCCACCTTCCCCACCGAGTTTAATTTATTTTTTAATTTCCAAAATAGCTCCAGAAGCCGGGCGCTGTTGGCTCACGCCTGTAATGCTAGCTACTCAGGAGGCTGAGATCTGAGGATCGCGGTTCAAAGCCAGCCCGGGCAGGAGAGACCGTGAGATCCTATCTCCAATAAACCACCAGAAAACCGGAAGTGGCGCTGTAGCTCAAGTGGTAAGCATTCGCCTTGAGCTGAAGAACTGAGGGACAGCGCCCAGGCCCAGAGTTCAAGCCCCACGACCGACAAAAAAAACAAAAAACAAAAAAACAAAATAGCTCCAGAAGTGGAGCTATGGATCCAATGGCAGAATGCTACTCCTCAACCAAAAGAGCTCAGGGACACAGCTTATTAAGTAAAAAATAAAAAGTTTTCAGTTTCTTTAGAAACAGAGCAGAGTTTATAGAAAAATTAAATGCAATAAGTTGTTTTTCTGAAAGCAGACAGTCAGGATGAATTTGCTCCTTCTCCTCTGACTCCATCTCAGCTAAAATCTTGACTAAGACAATAAGGACTAACCTCTAACAAAAGTTTTATGCCCATGGTTCTGTAATGCTAGCTGCTGAGATCTGAGCACCATGGTTCAAACTCAGCCCAGGAAAGTCCATGAGGCTGGTACCTCCAATTAATCACCAAAATGCAGAAAGTGATGTTGTGACTCAAGTGGCAGAGCACTATCCTTGAACCAAATTGCTCAGGGACAGTGCCCAGCCCCGAGTTTCATCACTATGATCAGTAAATAAAACATAGAGAATATAGGGAATTATACAAAAAGCCAGATTCTACCAAATAAGTAAAGAAGAGATGAACTCCCTGTCCTGCTGCCCAGAAGCTAGAAACTGCAGTGTTCCCAGGCAGGATGCACATGTGCACACCTTTGATTGCATAGTTACAATAGCAGAGCATGAGGTATTCTAACTCCTGAAAAATGCCTTTGGCTTGGCCTTTAGCTGGTTGTTTTGCAGTTGGAATTTCCTAGACTTTTCTGCCTAGGCTGCTTTTGAACTGTTATTCTCTAGCTCTCAGCATGCTCACTAAATAAGATGACAGCATGATCCATGGTGGGATGACACATTGCTGAGGAACTTCTTTGAAACAATGGAGATGAAAATCCCCATAAACGATTGTAGTTTACTGTGCAATACTGAGTGGTGGTTAGTCTGTTCAGGAAGGTGTACAACAGCCATCAGCAGCTCTGAGCTCAGCACTTCTGGTGTTCAGCACTGAGCATTTTTTAATTGGGCTATCCCTTTATATTATTGCAAGTGTTCTTTATTTTATGTTCAAGAATCTTATAACAAACAAGACTTGAAAATAATGTTTTCTGTTTTCCATTCTGGTGTGGGTTGAGGAGGGAGGGAGAGGAAAGGATAGAGAAGGGAGGTGGCCTGAGAAGGCAGTGGGGACTGGCAGGGCATCGGGGCCTGAGCTGGTTCCCCAGTTCCTTCTGAATAAAGTGAGACTGCATTGTTGGACAGTCTGTAGGGACAGGACACACTAGTGGGAGTCCATAGTGGCTCTCTCCAGGACTGCAGTGTCCTGGTCCCTCCTGCCTGCTTTCAAGTGCCCTGGATGTGGCCCTCTCGTGGGCCCTGGTAGGTGAATATCCTTAGGTCGCCCCGCTGGCTGTCTGTTCCCAGATTTGCCATGATTAGGAGCTGCCCCTCCTCACTCTGGTTCCAAGCCCAGCACTATCTGCCTCCTACCAGCACCTCCCCACTCATGCCTCATGCCTGCAAGGCAAGCATTCTTCCACTGCTGACTCATTATTTTTTCTTGTTCAAAACACCATTGCTAGGAGGGATGAGTGACAATGTTGTCAGACACCTTGTATTTATATAGTGTCTTGTAGAATGGGAACTTCTTTGTATAATTACCTAAAGATAACAATAACAATAACAACAATAATAATAAATGTTTAAAAAACACCATTGCTTCTGTCCTGCACTGATAGAAAAATATCGTAGTTCCCTTACCTGCACCTCTGATAAATGATTTTTTGTCAAGATTTCTGATTTACTAGAGACAGCTTACATTTGACCATTTATGTCAGTCACACCACACCGAGGTGACTCTCAGGTCAGTGAAGGAGCTCTGAGCCCAGCTTATCACCCCATCCAATTCTACTGACTTTAATCAAGTGCACTATTCCCTACCTGGTAACATTCCTAATGAACCTCATGATCATTTACAACATCCTTCTGGACTTCCTGGATATGAGAAGGCACTGGTCAGGTGAGTCCTAGGTCTGTGGGAGCAAAGTCTCCTGCTGAGCCCTGAATTCTGAGCTCTGGAAACTTGTTTGTTTGTTTGTTTGTTTGTCGGTCGTGGGGCTTGAACTCTGAGCCTGGGCGCTGTCCCTCAGTTCTTCAGCTCAAGGCGAGCGCTCTACCACTTGAGCTACCGTGCCACTTCCGGTTTTCTGGTGGTTTATTGGAGATAGGAGTCTCACGGTCTCTCCTGCCCGGGCTGGCTTTGAACCGCGATCCTCAGATCTCAGCCTCCTTGGTAGCTAGGATTACAGGCGTGAGCCACCAGCGCCCGGCGGAAACTTGTTTGTTTAATGTAAGCCACTTTTGATTTATGAATTTTTCATTTTTCTATTTTTACAAAATAGAATTTTTGAAGCAAGTCTTGATTTATGAAGATAAGGTGGCATTTGCTATTGGTACAGAGAATAAATATAGTTAATGTAAACCTTCATCATAAAGGAAGGTAGTTGTTATTTGTGGGAGCTCTGGTAAGAATGTTTTTCCAGTCCCAAGTCTTGAAATCTGAGCCTAGGCACTGTCCCTGAGCCTCTTTGTGCTCAAGGGTAGCACTCTATCACTTGAGCCACATTGAAACACTTGAGCCACTACACAGTTTTTTCTGATTAGCTTATTGTAGATAAGTGACTCCTACCCAGGTTGGCTTAAAACTGCAATCCCCAGATCTCAGCTTCATGAGTATCAATAATTACAGATGTGAGTAACTGGCACCCAGCTGGTAATTGAATATTTTTAAAAATTGTATATTCCCAGAGACAGTCATGATGGTTTATTGCTTGCTGTTTTGGAGGTCTGAACTCACATTAGAGATACTGAGAACTCAGTAGTCTGTGTAGGAAACCTAATATATTGGCATCTGTCACATGATAGCTTGCTATTATTAAAGTTTCATCTTTGTGTTAGAGATGCTGAGATATGAAGATTAAGGGTAAAAGCCAGCCTAGGCAGGAAATCTGTGATACTCCAGAAACTTGCCCCAAACAAATCCAGAAGTGGAGGTGTGGCTCCAGTGGCAGAGTGCAAAAAAAAAAGAAGCTCAAAGACAACACCGGCCCTGAATTCAAGCGTCAGTATTCAATACTCAGGACTGGGGCACACACACACATACACGCACACACACACACACACACACACACACACACACACACACACACACACTGGTCTCTCTCTCTCTCTCTCTCTCTCACACACACACACACACACACACACTGGTCACACACACACACACACACACACTGGTCATAGGTGGCTCCTGCCTGTAATCCTAACTCAGGATGTAGCAATCTGAGGATCGTGCTTCAAAGCCAGCCCCTGCAGGAAAGGCCGTGAGACTTTTGTCTCCAATAAACCACTCAGAAAACTGGAAATGGCAGTGTGGTTCAAGTGGTACAGCGTTAACCTTGAGCTAAAATTCTGAGGGACAGGGTCCAGGCCCAGAGTGTTTTTCCATGACCGACAAAAGAAAAGGAAAAAGAAAGAGCAAGAAATAAATAAAAAGAAAATGCAAAGATTTGGGGAAACAACAAAAACAACAACAAAACCCACAGGACTTCTATCTTGGGTAGAAAGCTGACCACCTAGGAAAACATACTAGTGAAATGTTGACCCTGACCACACACTACGTCATGGATCTTGGAATAATAGCTGTTTCTAAGGAAAATAGGACCCTGCACAAAACTATGAACTACAGTGTAGTATATTCAGGAAGGATAATGTCAAGGAAACTGGGGTAGACAAGTGAAGACAGGAAGGGTAGATGAATGTAGCCATGACAGTCAATGTGAATGTGTGAAAATGGAACTAGACAAACTGAGGTGATGGGGGCTGGGGAAGGGATGACAAGAATGATAAAACGGGTGACATCTATCACATGCATTGTACTCATGATCCCAAGTATGGAAATTAAAACCCTTTGTACATCAACTTCATAAAATACTATTAGTAAATGTAATGATACATTGCACTCACAAACTGATATGTTGAATTGAAGTTCTTTGTACAATTACTTAAGTATTTCTATAATAATAAATTCCTTATTAAGCTGGGCATTGGTGTTTCATGCCTGTAATGGTAGCTACTCTGTATGTTGAGCTCTGATGTTTCCGGTCTCACATTCTTCCTCTCTGCTTTGACAGTATAATATCATCATTATTTATGATCGCCTACTTTAGAAATCTTTTTTTTTTTTTTTTTGGTCCTGGGTCTTGAACTCTGTGCTTAGGCACTGTCCTTGTGCTCTTCAGCTCAAGGTGAGCACTCTACCGCTTGAGCCACAGCACCACGTCCGGTTTTCTAGTGGTTTATTGGAGATCAAGAGTCTCACAGACTTTCCTGCCAGGGCTGGTTTGAACAGCGATCCTCAGATCTCAGTCTCCTGAGTAGCTAGGATTACAGGCATGAGCCACCGGTTCCTGGCTCACTGTAATAATCTTGAACACACATTTTACTCCGTGTTTTACAATGCGTAATAATATTCTCACATTGATAGCCTGTGAAGCTGCTGTGGGTTTGGTATTACTCTTGTAGTGTAAAATAACTATACTCATTACCTGCAAAGCCTTAGTCTCTGACAATGCTGAAAATTATTCCCCCCAGAACCATATTCATCTCTATACCTTGATATTCCTAAAGTCACAGGAATGATCTGAATTAATTCAACCATTCATCACCTACTTATTAGCATGGAATGTCTGTTCATATGTACTCGCTATCATGAAAATTACTTTCACTACTTTTCATTTTTCTCTTTACCCCATTCTAACCCTATCACCCTGACTTTTCCTACATTAGTTCACCTCACCTATCCAAGCAGCCATTAACATACAGAAAACAGGTAAATACTAATTGTTTTTCAAGTCCTATCATTACAATACATGCATGGAACTTATTTCATTTTAGGTTTTATGTGAAGCAAGCCTAATTGTGACTCTCCTAATCATTATCTGAGAAGGGAGTCTGACAGAACAACCTAGCATCTGCACGCTCCCAGAGCACCCTCTAGCGGGAAGCGGCGCTCACTACACCCTGGGCCCCATGATACCCACGCGCTGAGCGCGCCCTCTGGAGGGAAGCAGCGCTCACTGCACCCAGGCTCTGAGCACCGCAGTAGTTTCAGCTCCAGCCCGTGGAATGGCCTGGCCCTGGAGACCTGGGCTGCTCTCAGGACAGTCCTTCTCCACTAAGAGTCATCCTTATCATCCCTTAATAAAAGGGCAAAGGAGAGGAGGAGGGTGCAGCGGAAGGAGGTGACCAGGAGGGACGTAGAAGCTGCGGGCACCGCGGTCCGGTGCGGGTGCGGTGGCCCAGCCCCTGCCTCCGATTTCATCTACGCAGCTTTTCCCATGACGGTTGAGATACCGAATCGGTTATTTCTTGAAAGATTGTCCCCAAGCCGCTCTGCCTCTCCCTGCCTTTCCCTCAACGAAGGCGGCTTGACAATGTGTGGGTGTCCAGCACACTTGGGGGCCGTTCCATCTCCTGATGCTGTTCGCTGTCCCGCTTTGCTGCTAGGTGCTGCGGTCCGAACCCTGGTTCCCATGACCCACAAACACCCCCGGAGCCGGTCCACACAGCCCCGGAAGGACCCAGTTCTCTGCCCGGCGGCTCCCCCTGCGGGTCCTGTCGACCACACCCTGCACCGGCCACTGACAACCCTGACTAGTGGACCGATTCCGGACCCTGACCTCCGGCAATGGGGGGGGGCGGAAGGGGGCAGGGCTGCGCATGTGCAGTGGGGCTTACGGGGCAGTGGAGGATCCGCCACCTCCCACCAGGTGTTTCCATAAGGCATGGCGTGCTGGACTCACCGGATCCAGCTCCTGGGATGGTGCCACCAAGGCCTTGGCCAGAGTTGTGCCTGCTGCTCAGCGCTTCTGATTCTCTACCACAAGTTTAGACCAGGATCCGTGCCCAGACATGAGCCAGCCACGTTCACGACCCGGCTACCCCGAGCCAGAGCCCCGAGGCCACCCTTCCCCGCGAGCACCAGGCCGGGCTCCGCCCCCCGTGCCGCCAGTGTGCAAGCGAGAGCACGATGGCGTGAGGCTTTATTCAGTACAGGTTCATGCAGCCTGCGGGAGCCGAGGCTTTTCAGCAAAACGGCTTCTCCTTGGGTCAGTAGATGCGGCTTGGTCGCACAGATTGGCTCACCAGGAATGCAAACCCAGATGTGAGGCAATGCAGGGCCCAATCACCATGGAGACCAGAACCTGCAGGCATTACCATTGAATGGAATCCCTGGGCTTCAGGAACTAGTGTTGAAGGAAATACACAAAAGCCCCACCGGGGCCTCAGTTTATGTATAGCCAGCTTGTTAGTCATGCAACATTTATACCACCTACTGAAGTTTGGAAAAATTGTAAGGTAATTTTTAATGTGATTCTGTGTTTCTGAGAAAATCTAAGCTTTTGTGGTGGTGGTGGTGGTGGTGCAATATAACTTCCTGGTAGATTTAAGTTTGGGATATATAGGAAATAAAAATTAGGTTGCCTAGTGCTCGGTCAGATAGTACATGCCATTCTTACGCTGACAAATAGATTCGTTTGTGGACAGGAACATGAAAGGGTACATGTTAAAATATGTATTTTTCATTAATCTGCATGGATTATGTAGAACATCAAAGCTGCTTTTAAAAGAGAGATTCGTGGATGTATTTGTGCTGTGCTTTCATTTCTTTGTAAATGAAGTAACGATTGATAATACACTTGTTGACCTTTTCACGCCTTCATATATATGTACACATATATAGAAATAGATGTCTGTTTTTTTGGTTTTCCAGTGTTTGGAAAGGAACTGATGGCAAAATTAATATTAAGTATACTTTGCCAGATAACCATGCAGACAGCAAGGTACAGAGAACAAAGAAAGGTTTATTGGTGGGGAAAGAGTGCCTGCAAGACTCCTTCTCCCAAGGGAGGAATGAGAAGAAGCACCGGTTATTTTTTGGGGTGACCTATATAACCTAGGAGGTGTAGGAGGTGCTAGAAGGTGCTAGGAGGTGGAGACCCTGGTGTCCACGTGTGGGCCAGGGGCTTCATCATGTCAGACTAGGATTTATGCCTCCTATCCACCTAGTAGATAAGGGTCCTGCAACTGCCCAAATCTGAAGGTCACCCTAAGGGGTTCTTGTTGCCTTATATGGTGGTATTGGTCCCAGAGAAGTGCCATCCCAAGGTAAAGGGGGTTGGAAGTTGATTATGTACTGCCATTACTATGTGGGCCTAGTGTTGCTTAGGAAGGGAGTATGTTAAGCTGTGGAGAAGGGAGGGAATGGACTAAAGCTATGGGAAGGGACTCATTTTGCTAACAGAAACTTAGATTATCTACTGATGAGCTATACCTCCACCTTAAAAACAATTATAATTGTAGACATCCCATACTTCAAGGTCAACTTAAAGCATGAGTGGCAAAGCCAAACACAAACATGTCAATTAAATAAAAACAGATTTTGGTTTGTTTTGTCATAAGTCATGAACTACTAAGTATTGTATCACTATATTTAGAAATTCTTTACTATCTTGTTGGCACTTTAAATTTATCTAAGTAGTCATTGATTTTGAAAATCACAGCATGCTTAGTAGGGGTCAATTAATGGTCCTGTTGAGGAGGTCATGTTGAGGAAAGACCCACAGCCTTTTCAGTGTGCTCTTGCAGTTGGTCCTTGAGAGGGAGAAAAGGACTGTAGCTAGAGCCAGGAGAAGGCATGTAAGGCCCTTTCACAGTGAAAAGGAATGAGACAAAAGCAAGGTGGGATTCGGATTTCTCTACCTGTCTGTCTTCTTGTGACCTGATGACAGAGTCTGGACTACCATGGATCCTCTGGCCTGTGTTTTATTGCAAAGGCAATGAGTGAAGAAAAGTTATGTGATTTGAAGTTAAGAGGGATTTTGGGTCAGCCTTACTCAGCCTTATGTACTATTGTTGATCAGGTGTGATGTAATGGCGGGCTGACTTTTTCTCTTTTTTTCGGAGGGGGGGGAGGCTGGTTGTGGGGCCTGAACTCTGGGCCTGGGCGCTGTCCCTCAGCTCTTCAGCTCAAGGCTAGCGCTCTACCACTTGAGCCACAAGCCACTTCCGTCTTTTTTCATTTTGCTTATGTGGTGCTGAGGAATGGAACCCAGGGCCTCAGGCATGCAAGGCAAGCGCTCTACCACTGAGCCATCTTCCCAGCCCTTATTTGTTCTATTTATTTCTCTCCTTCCTCATCAATCCCCAAACCATATCTGTGGCAGTATTTGTTGTATATATTTTGATATCCTATTATTAGGTGTATACAGTTTGTGAGTATGTTTAACATGTCATTAGTATGTCTTTATCTCAAACCTAGGCATCATGCATGCATTACTAATGCTGTGCATTCAACGATGGCATATCTTCAACTTATAGTGTAATTATTTCTCTGTTGGAAATGTACTGTATTTTCTAGTAATTCCTTTCCAGAACATGTTAAATGTTTATGCAAGAAGAGATAAGGTTAGAGAGATTTTCCTTATCCTTACCTTTCTCTCCATCTGTATTCTCAAGAGATAAAATTTCACGAAATCATATGACAATAAATTTGCCGCGGACCGGGTTCTGTCGGGACGACGGAGGATACCTAGGGGAGGAACCTGGAATAGGTGGGGAGATGGCAAACAGACAACTCACACACAAGAGGAGTGGATGCTGAGTGCTGAGTGCTGAGTGAGATTTAATGCAGAGGATAGCAAACTTTTATAACAGAAGTCTCCATGAGAAAGGGCAAAAGGTTACACAATCTTGCTGCATGGCTTCATTCTTGGGTGGTCACCAGCTGGGCACCTGATAGGCATTTGTCTCCGGCTTATCTCTAAGGAATACAATGGGTTTGGGTTTCGATGTTTGTCACCAATTAACCATTACCTATTTTTATAGAGGCCTTAACTTTCCCATAAGATCTTTCCTGTCTCTTTTTTAATAGTAAACTTTAAGGAGACCTAGCAATTCTCTTAGTAAATAGCAGGAAATTCTCTCTCCATAATTATCTCAGCAATTGCCATACATTCTTTCTGTTTTAACTGAGCCTATAGCTTCTTGTAAATTCCTTACAAATAATTCCTTCTGCTGAAGTGACTTTGTGAAAACCCCCAATACTTTTATATTTACTTATAACTTGTCTCCTAGCCTCCATAAGAGGGGTCTCAGGTTAGCACTTAACTCTGGTGAGTCCGTCATATTTTTTAAGACACTCATCAGATATTGGAGTCGTCAACACTCTTAAGAAAGAGCTTTGAATAAGGGAACGTTGACAATGAGCAAGTACATAAAGAAGTAGAAGCAGTAAAGGATTAACAGACACTCTTATGAGGGAAAGAAAGACAGAAACACATCTTTTCCCAGGGGTTTGCCAGCCTTTTTCCAGGAGTAGGCCTCTTAGAAGCCCTATTCTCCGAGGTAGACTTCGGTGAAGTCCCAAAACTTGGAGATAGGTCTCTGTAAAGCCCCATTCTCTGAGGTAGACTTCGGTGAAGTCCCAAAACTCAGAGATAGGTCTCTGAAGCCCCTATCATGGTCTGATAGATGGTTTCCCATGCTAAGCAGACTCCACTGGAGTCGGCGTGGCATAAATTAATTTGAAATCATATGTCATCACTATGTGAAGATCATTGCTATTATTTAGGCATATTAAATGTCAGTTATCAGCTAAATGAAGTGGCTTTTCATACCTCAATCTATAACCCATATTGCCCCCTCTTTCCCTTTATTTCCTCCATTTCCTATTCTCTGTGAAGTGTGAGGGGAGGTTGGCTAAGGGGGAGAGGGAATTGCTTATTTTCCTGGCTCTGCTACCTAGCTTGGTACCAATACCACTGCTTTGAATAATCTGTGGAGAGTGTCAGGCAGCCCAGAAGACAAATCAAATCTTGGACTGAGTTCTGTGGTTCCACCTCTGTGGAACTCTGTTGCATTCCTACAGTGCCCTGCTTTTTACCCCACCTTTGGACCGACAAGAATTCTCTGGCTTATTTCCTGTCAGACAACTGGAATTCCTAACCTGGGTAGTTGCAGAAAATGGACAGTAGGTGGCGAGCGCTCACCATAACATTGCCTAGAGAGGGAGAAGAAAGTTGGTGATGGCTGGACTCTGGCATATCAGTGATTATCCTGGTACCATACCTTGGTTGCACCGTGTTCTGCCTGACTGAGGCACGCATGACAGTACTGATATCTGCCAGTTTTCACTCTTGCATGATATAATACTAATTCACCCTGAGGAAATCTGTAGTAGAGCTGCTACCTCAGTCATTTATATACTGTAGCTTCTCAGTTCCAAATGTACATTTTTGCTGTAAACATAATTAGTCTCTGAGCTGGGTGCTTATGGCTTAAGCCTATAATCCTAGGTACAGTGATGGCTTAGAGACATCGGAGTATCATGATTCAAAGCCACCATTGGCAGGAGACACCCATAAGTGGTGCTGTGGCTCAAAACTGGTAGAAAACTAGTCGTATATAAATAAAACGTTCTGTGATAGTGCCCCAAACGCTTAGGTGTAGCCACACAGTAAAGAAAGAGATAAAGACAGATTGTCCCTTGGAGGAATTAACAATGTGTCTTTTGTGAGGGTTAGCATCTGTTTGTAATTTTTACAGAATCATAAGTTAAAAGATTTACAAGCCGGGAGCTGGTGGCTCACGCCTGTAATCCTAGCTACTCAGGAGGCTGAGATCTGAGAATCGCAGTTCAAAGCCAGCCCGAGCAGGAGAGACCATGAGACTCCTATCTGCAATAAACCACCAGAAAACCGGAAGTGGCGCTGTAGCTCAGGTGGTAGAGCGCTCGCCTTGAGCTGAAGAGCTGAGGGACAGCGCCCAGGCCCATAGTTCAAGCCCCACGACCGACAAAAAAGAAAAAAAAATTACAATACAATAGTTTAGCTGGAGTTAAAATGGAGTATTGGCCTTCACCATTCAAAATAGAATTAACCAATCACATTCAAAACTCAAACCAATATTTTGTCATTTTCTCTCCTGTTTAGTCACAGATTGCATTTTCGTTTCTATTTATAATTCCTTGACCCAAAACTCTTGTCTTTCTCATACAATACCTTAGAATCTTATAATTCAAACTTTGGTCTCATGGTGCCTGCAATGATTATTTTTAATCTCAATTCCTACACTGACCCACCCCCACCCTTCCTTGATTCATTCATTTCATGAGAGGAAACTGGAATTCACAACCATGGTGTTTTCAGAAAGTGGACACTAGATGGAGTTTGCTCACCGTCGTTCTCTTGTTCTGGGCGAGGGCAGGGAAAGGAAGGTATACCCATCACACTTGGTGGGTAGTGAGAGCTTCTTGATTTTACTGGCACCATACAGTGCCACCTCATGTGATTCTGCCCGCCTTGTGGTCCTGCATTACACAGTACTAATCAGCCCTGAGGAAACCTTCAACAGACCTGAAACTACAGTTGTTATAGATACATAGCACAGCTTTCCAGTTCCAAATCAAAGACAATTTCCCCTGTACAAAATGAGCCCCATTAGCCTTATGCAGCTGGCGCATCTCTGTAACCCACAGCTCCTTAGAAGGCTGAGAGAAATGTAAAGGTCGTTTCCAAGCTGGCCTAACAGGGTAGTCTTTAAGTCTACTGTGAGATTAAGGATTTCCCAGGAAACCACATGTGGAGCTGTTGCCCAAAAATGTATACTAGTAGCTGCCTTGGGGAAAAAATTAAATAGTGAAAATGTAAATATCAACACCCAGGCACTGAGCTCAATCCTCACATCCAAAAAAAAAAAAAAAAAAAAAGGTAAGGAAGAAAAGAAGAAATAAAGAATTCATTTCAATTTTTTGTTTTGTATGAATCATTTCCATGTGATATTTCTTGTATTTTTCAAGTCTATTAATATATTATGTATAGAACAGTACCGTAAGATTGCTTTCTTGTAGTGTTCTTATCTTACGCACTCATTAACTTAGGCCTTGGCCTTTGCAAAAGGTAGTTCTCTGAGAGGCTTCCTGCCTAGATTTCCTGATAACAGTCTCTTCTTGGAATTCCAGTTTCTTCTAAAAGGTCCTAAGCAACACTGCAACTCGTTGCCATGACTACATTTACAAGACAAAAGTTATCTCAGTTACCTGTGGAACTCTGCCTCACTACTAGCAACACCCACCCTCTATCTTCCCTTCTGGGTGTGGGCGGGGCAAGCTGACTAAATGTTTCCTGGGAGGCTATTGTTTTTTTGTGGGCGGGGAGGGTCCGGTCAGAGGACCTGAACTCTGGTCCTGGATGCTGTCCCTCAGCTCTTCAACTCAAGGCAAGCACTGTACCACTTGAGCCACAGCGCCACTCCCAGCTTTTTTCTTTTTGCTTATGTGGTGCTGAGGATTCCAACCGAGGGCCTCAGGCATGCAAGGCAAGAGCTCTACCAGTGAGCCGCCTTCCCAGCCCATGGGAAGCTATTTTTTTTTAAGTGGCTCCCCAGTTATCTGTTATTATGGCATTGAGAGGCTGGGTTGTGAAAAGACGCGCAAGACTACAATTAGTACTTAAAGTCTAGCGCCAGTGGAAGCTTACATGTATGCTTTCTAGAGTGGCTGGAGCACCAGTACTGAAAAGAAGATTACAACCTGTCTGGAGAACTAGGACAATGATTACATGATTGGTGAGTAAATTTCCTTCCCATTCCATTTTCACCATGGTTTTTCACTCTAAGAATCCAATCTGTGGCCTTCTTAATCCTTTTTTTTTCCACCCCACCCCACACCCAATAGCAAGGGAAAATCCCCCTCTATTCTCTTTTCTCTGTCTTCTCTAGAATCACTTGCAATATAAACCAATATAAGCCAATTGAAACGTATCCAACAGAGGAACTGGCTTTGAAGTGGCTATTGACTAGTGTGGTCCTAGACCATCGTGTCCAGAAGGATAAATCGATGTGTTTTGAAAGATCCTAAACCAAATGTACTTGTGATCATGACCCAAAGCGTGAGGACAGGTACATTTCTGTCGTCCTAATTCCAGCTTTGATCCTCACACGTCCGGTTGTTATAATACGTTCACAGTCATGCCACTTATGGATATTACGTCTTGTGTCTTCTCTGCAATATCTTAAATGCTCAGAGAAGTTACACCTTCTGACAAAAGGACAGTATGTGTGTCACACACATGGGGACACACACACACTCTGTTTGCCCGGAGTGCTGTGTAGCTTACCATGTCCAGTTATAGTTTAGGTCTAGCATCCACGTAGGAGAGAAAACAGGTGCCGTTGGTTGGTCGGTCTGTCTGTCTCTCCGCCGGTCTGTCTTCCCCTGGCATCACCTGTTCTAGGTTCTTCTCCGCCGCCGCCGGCACACCCCCCCCTCTGCCCCCCCCCCCCCCCGCTCCTAGTCCATCAGTCCATCCATCTACTTCCCTGTAACTGACATAATCTTATTCTTCTTCTTTGGGGAATGGATGAATAAACTTTTACCTTGTGGATATTGTACACACCCCGTAAGTTGTGTGTGTGTGTGTGTGTGTGAGTGTGTGTGTGTGTGTGTGTGTGTGTGTGTTGACGGAATAGAGTGTTTACCAAGCCTGACCCCCTGGCTCTGCCTCTCTACACGTCTGCGATGCGATGTGTGTGCTGGGGCGCTTCTGCCCGCATATGTTCCCAGTGCGAACTCCAAAGAGAAGTACTCCCGCCGGGCCTGTGGGTTCTAACCATGCTTCACCCCCCTGGGAGATAGGATCGCCCCTCTGACCCGCCCACTCTGTTTGGGCCTGGGCCCCTCGTCTGTCTCTCCCTGTCTTTCCTCCTAGGGTTCCCTACCTGCCCTCCCCCCAGCCCCCCCCACACACACACAGAGTCACAGACACACACACTCACACACACTGTGCACCGCCACACTCGGGTCCAGGTCCTCCACCACAGGCATGTGAGTGATGATGCCTCTACCCTCCAACACCTGTGTGTCGGGTTCAGATTCATCGCCTCATGCCCCGAATCCTGCTCCAGAGAGAGTGGCAGAGCCTATTAGAAAAGGCTAGCTGTTATGACAGGCTAGAGTATGAACCGGTGAGAAGGTCGCTCCGTCCGGTGCCCGGGGATAAGCGTCACACGGGTGCCACCTCCCCTTCCTTCCCCACCCAGCCAGCGGCTCTCGTTTGGCTTTCCTGTCATTTAGTGATGGGTGAGTGGACTCACGCTTCCCATGTTGCTGTCACCGTGGTTTTCCAGACCTGTGTGCGTGACGTGTACCTACTCTCTCTGTGTTAGAAGAAACCTCTCTCTGGCCTTCCCCTGCCCTTTCCCTGCCTGTGAAGGGGGGGGTGGGGGCGGGGGGAGGGAGCGTGTTGTGGGGCGGGCGGGCGGCGGACTTTCACAAGTGAGTGGGTGCCTCCCGAGGGCTCATCTCTTGCTGGAGCCGACCCATCATTGGGAGTTTTTTGTTGTTGTTGTTGTTGTTGTTTTCTTTCTGGTTTCCATCTGGGGGAAAAAGAAAACAAAACGTACAAACACCCCCCCCCCCAAAAAAAAGACGGGCGGGCAGACGGTGGGACGAGCGCTCACTTGCCCTTTTCTGGCCATGTTGGGTGGGGGTGGGGGTCTTGCCACGGGCGGCGGAGGTCGTGTGGGTGGCCGGTTCGTCTTCTCTCGTGGTGCAGGCCTGCCGTCTTTGCCGCCCCTTCCTGCTTGGGACCGATCCCGGCTTCCCGGTTCTCGGGTTCGGGCCGCTCCGTTCGGGCGACTCCCGTCCTGGTTCCTGGTTTCACTTTGGTCGCTGGCGGCGGCGGCGGCTCGATCTCGGTCTAGGTCTCTGGTGGCTCTGGTGTCGTTCGTGAGGTCGCAGAGAGGACCCGGCTGCAGGTCCTGACCTAGGTTGTGCCTCTCGGTGCGTGGCGGTGGGGAGTGAGGCGATTCGTTTCCGTGTTCTGTGTCTCCGGAGCTCAGAGCCGGCCGGCGCGCGCCAATCCGGGATACGGCAGCTCGGTGGAGTCGGTCGTTGGAAGGCGGTTGTCGTGCTCCCCCTGGCGTCCTCTTTGATATGACAGTCCCCTCGTTCTCAGCCGAGCGAGCGACTGAAGGAGGAGGTCTGGCGGCAGCGAGCCGGGCGGAGGCCCGGCCTCTGCCGGGTGCCGGGCGCGACTGTCGCCGTGGTGTCACTGTGGCGCCGGGGCGGCTGTTCTGTCGGACTTTGCGCCCGCAGGCGAGCGCGGGGTGGGGCCGTGAGTCGCCGCTCTCTCTTCCCGTGCCCCCGTCTGTGCCGGGGGTGGCGGCTTGGTCGGGTCGACCAGTAGTCCTGTCTGGGCCCGACGCCTTGTCCTCCTCCCCTCCCGTAGTTCTGTCTGGGCCCGACGCCTTGTCCTCCTCCCCTCCCTCGCCCTCTGGTCTTTGAGGGCGAAAGAAGGAGAGTACGAGGGACGTCTCGGGAGTCGGGGGAAAGGGTCCCCGGGTGAGCCGCTAGGTGGTGGGGCCGGTCCCGGCCCGGACTCGGACCACCCCCCTCCCCGGAGTCACCTCCGAGTGAGCGCTTGGCACGTGCCGGGCACGAGGGCCTGGGTCGCCGGCCCCGTGTGGCCTTCCTCCACGGCCTTCTCCACGGCCCCGGAGGCCGGAGGACAGACTTCTCTGGCGCGAGGAGCCGTGGGCACGGCCGAGGCGAGCCTCGGGGCCGGGACCTACCTACTGTCTGCGGTGTGCGCGATGGCGGGGACTTGCCCGGTGGGCCCTGCGTAGGGGAAAAATCGAGGCGGAGGGAGCACCTCGGGAGTCGGGGACCCGAGCCCGGGAGTCCCGCGTGTGTGCGTGCTGGCGGCAGGGTGCTCACCACCGACCCCGCGCGGTGTGGGTGTGGTGGTTGGGTGCCTCTCGGAGTTGGTGCCTCGCGTCTGCCGGGGGAAGGTTCCCCGTACCGCTCATGCCATGAGCCCGTGCGCACCCGGGGTAGTGGGGCGGTGCGTCCCCTGACCCCGCTCCCGCCCTCTCTCTTCGTCTGTCTTCGCCTTATGTGGTCGACCAGCTGTCCCTGAGAGTTCCGTGTCTGGCTCTGTTGGGGACGTGTTGGGGACAGGTGTCCCCGATGTGGTTTCCGAGAGGTCCCTGTCGCCAGCGAGTTGTCGCCCCTGCGTGACCACCTGGTTTTGGCGTGGTGACGTGAGGATTTTGTACCTGCAGGAGGGTGCTGGCATGCTGTGTCCCAGTGGCTGTCAGCGGGTCTTTTGGGGCTCTCTCGGATGCTGTGTGCCGGGCCTTTCCCGTCTCTTCCCGGTCCGGGTCCCCCTGCCCTTCCCCCCGCACCCCAGGCTCCCGCTGCCCTGAGCAGGCCTTGCCCCTGTGGTGGCTCGTGGGTGTGGTGGTGGTGGTTGGTTGGTGGCTGAGTGAGTCTCGTCGTCCTTGATCTCTCCCCCGCTCCCGGTGCCAGATTCTGGCCCTTGCCTCGGCACGCCGAGGAGGAGAGTGGTTGGTTGCCTGGGGTGCATAGGTAGGCCCGCGCGGTGTGCTTCCCTCGCCGTGGCCGGCTTGAGGAGGAAAAGGCGGGGGGCGAGTCCTGCCTTGCCTGTGCGTGTGCGGCATCCCCGTTCTGCCGTCGTGCTCGTCTGACCTCCGTGGCTCTTTTATCGCCCCTAGCTCCAACTCCCCCGACCTGCCGCTTCCCGATGGCGGGCCTGGTCGGCCGCTGACCTGCGCTACTCCCGAGCGTTGTCCGTGGTTCTTTTTCTTTTTTCCTCTCTAGCTTCTTTCGGCCCTGTGCCCGGCGGAGGTGTCCTGGTAATCCCGAGTGCCAGGGACGCTTAAGCCCGTGGTATTTTTTTTTTAATATTTTTTTAAGGTTTTTTTTTCTTTTTTCTTTTTTTTCTTTTTACCTCGCTCGTTACTCACGAAAGGTTGTCTGTCCTGGCTACGCTTTTATCCCAGGCTGTTGGCCCTCTCGGGAGCCGAGCTTCCTGGGCCCCACCACCTCCCGAGTGCCGTGTGGCTGTCTTCTCCGCCCCCTCGGTGTGATTGATGTGGTGACGTTGCGATCTCCTTCAGGCCCGGGCCTAAGCTGCGCCAGGCGAGGGACGGACATTCATGGCGAATGCGACCGCTCTTCTCGTTCTGCCCGTGGGCCCCTGCCATCACCGTCCCACAGTGCCGGCGCCGGTGGTGTGCAGGGAGGCAGGGGTGCGGCAACCGGGTCCGGCTGCGCTCTCCCTGCCCTCGCCGTGAGGTCGGGGACTTGTACACGCTGGAGGAGGGGGGCGCCCCTGATCTTGCTCCTCTCTTCCCGTGACTCGTTATCGGCACGGGGGTCGGCTCTCTCAGGGTCGGTGCTCCGTGCTTGCCTGTGCTGTGTGGTGTGAAAAGCCGCGCCTTGCGCTCTGCCCTCTTGCGGTGCTCCCGGAACGCTCCCGGTCGGTTCTCTCAGGTGCCTGAGGCTGAGTGGTGGTGTCGTTCCCGATCCCGGCGTTGTCCGTTGCCTTGTGCCAGCCTGCTGCCCGTGGTGTGTCCCGGCCGTCCTTGGGTTCGTGGGGCTTGTGCGAGTGAGAGAAGTTATCGCAGAGATTGACGTCTCTGCTGGGGGGGGGGTCGAGGCGGTTCCCCAGAGGAGCGCTCTTCCCTTGTTGCACTGGGCGGTGGCCTCCCCGCATGAGCTGCCGCCCTGGTCCTGGCTTGTCTTCCCTGCCGTGTCACCTGGCTCTTGTTGCACCGGGGGACCTGAGATGTTGCAGTGGGAGGTGAGCCGGGCCTGTGCGGGCTTCCCGCCCGTGTGCGCGACTTTGCTCTGGCCCCGCACGGCAAGGCCGACCGACCAGGGTTGGTGTTGCTGCTCCCGCAGACCCCCCCTGCCCCACCCCTCCCTGCCACTCGTGGTGGGAAGGATGGACGCCTTTGATGTGTTCTGGTCCCGGCGGGGTTCCCGTCGGGGTTGGGTGCGGGCCACCCTCAGAGTGAGGAGAGGTTCTCTAGTGATCCTCGTTCGGGAGGCAGCGTTCGCTGCCGGGTTGGCGGGGGCCCGCCCCCGATGGGCTCCCGCGGCCCTGCCGCTCCCTGTCCCGCTTTTGAGCGTTAGTGGCTGCCCGCGTTGGTAACTGCGTGCCCGCGCCTCCCCCCTCCGAGCTGGGGGAGGGTCCCGCGGGGCCTCTCCCGGGCCGTCGTCTGGTGTGGTGAGTGGAGGATGTTCCCGATCCGTCCCCGCCCCTGCCTCGCGCGCCGTGTGTCGAGTGGCGGAGCCTGGAGCCTGTGCTGGGTTGCGATGCAAGGGTGTGTGGTGTGTGGCTTCCTGGCCTCGTGCTTGGGGTGCCGTGGGGTTTTGGGGGGTCCCGTCCCCCTCCCCCTCTGGCCCCTGGCGACGCTGTTCCCGAGCGTCTGTGTGGGCCGCTGCCCGTTGGCGACGACGGCGCCGTGCCGGGCGTTGGGCCCCGCGGTGTTCCGGGGCCGCCGTGCCCGTGGTGGTGTGCTGCTCGGGGGGGTTCTGGCCCTCCGGAGCCGAGGATCCCGGTGTGTGTGGGCCCTTGCTCATGTGGCCGAAAAAGAGGCGGTTGATGATGGGTGCTGTGCCTGGCGGTGTGGATGGGTGCGGTCGGGGCCCTGCTGGCGCGGGTGGCTCCGCAGGCGCTCACGGGGTCTTTGAGGCGTGTGCGAGCTGCCTTTTCCCTCTCGGGCCTCTTTTGGGGGGGCCCGCCGCTGCAGCGGTGGGGGTTTCCGGTCCGCTGGTTGGCCGGCTCGGTGTCCCAGGCGTTGCGCGGGACCGCCCAGGAGTTGGGGGTGGTGAGATCCCGCGTTCATTTCCCTGGCATGCCGGCTGTGCCCAGAAAGGTCTCACCTCCCCGCTGGTTTGCGGCTGCGCCACCCGCCCGTGGGGGGGGTGGCCGCTCGCTCGCTTGCCTCTCACCCCGGTGACTCGAACCGATGACCCTCCCCGCTGCTCTTATTGGGCTTCCGGCATGCCCTCCTCACCCGCATCAGCCTTCTGCGATCCTCACTGGTTTGGCCTTGGTGGCCGGCCACCGGCCCACGGTCGAGTTGGGCATGTGTGGTGTTCTCTTGGTGGGGGGGACGGCGCTCGGCTTGTGAGGCTGCTCTCCCGGTGTGGGGGAGGCACGTCATCGCGGCGGCGGTGGCTTTTGAAGGGTCTTCCCGGATTGGTTTTGCTCACGACGCGAGGGCTCCTGCCAGCGGGACCGCCGGTACGCCACGGGGGCGGTGGCGGTGAGATTCCCGCGTGCGTCCCTCACTCGGGAGTTGGCCGTCCGGGGGCCCGAAGCCGGCGTGACGTGTCTCCTCCCGCTGGGTGCCGCCTCGCGTGCCTGCACGATGTCGTCCCGGGTTCCCGCGCCTCCCTCCTGCTTGCCGTGCCAGAGGCTTGCCCGCATCGTCTCCTCCGTCTCGAGCCGTGTGGCTTCGTCCCCCGCCCCGGTCCCGGATCCGGGGCGTTGTGCTCTCGGCGTGTCGCCGCAGCGTGCCCGGTGCGACCCCAGTTCCCGTGCCTGGCCCCGTCCGCTCTGTGCCGGCGGTGTCCGCGCGTGAGCGTGCTCGCGTGCGTTGGGTTTGGTGTCGCCCGCCTCCCGGGGTCCCTGCCGCCGCCTCCAGCCGCCGCCGTTGGCCAGTGACTTGTCGCCGACGTGTCGTTGCCGCAGACCCCCGACCCCCTGCCGGCACCGCCGGTCCGCGGTGGCGCGGGTCGTTGTGCACTCGGCCCCCGCGTCCGTGCGAGCGAGTGAATTCGGGCCGGCTTCTGAGGGAGGCAGAGAAAAACCCCGTGGCCGTGTGGCGTGTGTTGCGTTGTGTGCGTCACCCCCGGCTTTCTGGCCGCTAGGGTGTGTGCCACGCGCGACCCGGCTGGCTGGCCGGCTGGACCGTGGACGTTGGCGCGCCACCTCCGGGTGGGGAAGGGGCCTGGCTCTCCTCCCCGTCCGTGTGTGCGCACCGCCGCTCCCCTGCCCGCCGGGCCGGCAGGCGGGGTGTCGGTGATGCGGTGCCCTCGCGCTTTGGGCGCGGTGTGGTGCCCTTCCCCCCCCCCCCCCGGCCACGGGTTCCCCTGCCCTCTCCGTGCTCTTCCTCTCTCTGCTTGTCACCGCGCGGTAGCCTGCTTGTGCCCGTGTGCCCGCGCTGCCGTCCCAGATGGTGGCGGTTGGGTCGCGTCGGCGGCCGGCTTGGCCCGCCGGTGTCGGTCTTCCTGGTTGCTGCCGGCGTTCGCTGGTCGGCGGCCTCGGTCTCCCGGATTGAGGTCTGGGCCTCCCTCCCTTCCCGCGCCCGCTCCGCGCCCACCCTTGTGTGCGCTCTCGGGCCGGTCGGGCCTGCCCGGTCGTTCTGGTGTGCGGCGACCCGGGATCCGCCTCGCTGCCCTCGCTCCCCCTCGTTGGCTCCCCGTCTCCTCCTCGCCATCGCCCACTGGCCGTGAGGGAGGGGTGGGGTTCTGCCCTCTCCTCGCTCACGCTCCTTGACGTCTGGTCCCCGTGGAGAGACAGACGGATGCCCCGGTTTGCCCGTGTTCCCTCTCTGCTCCTTCCGCCCCCCCCCCGGCAGGAAGGAGGTTGGGGGGTCGTGGGGTCGGGTTCGCGGTGTGTGGGCGCCGTGCGGTCGTGCCACGCCCGGGCGCGCCGTCCTGCCGGCCTGCGACGACGGGCGTCGGGGGAGGTGAGGAGGTGAGCCCCCTGTTGTCGCTCGCCGGCGTCGCTCTCTCTCTCCCCTCGCTCGCCTGGCTTTGCCGCGTGCCGGCGGTCGGCCGCCCGGTGGCACGTTCTCCTGCGCGCTCGCCTGCCCCCCCTGCATCCTCCGTGTCCCCGCTTCCCCGCCCGCCCGCCTCCCCTCTCCGGAGGGAGGAGGAGGAGTGGGGAATGTTCCTGGGCTCTCTGGGCTCGCCCGCCCGCGCTCCCCTACCTGGTTGATCCTGCCAGTAGCATATGCTTGTCTCAAAGATTAAGCCATGCATGTCTAAGTACGCACAGCCAGTACAGTGAAACTGCGAATGGCTCATTAAATCAGTTATGGTTCCTTTGGTCGCTCGCTCCTCTCCTACTTGGATAACTGTGGCAATTCTAGAGCTAATACATGCTGACGGGCGCTGACCCCCCTCCCGGGGGGGGGGATGCATGCATTTATCAGATCAAAACCAACCCGGTGAGCTCCCTCCCGGCTCTGGCCGGGGGGCGGGCGCCGGCGGCTTTGGTGACTCTAGATAACCTCGGGCCGATCGCACGCCCCCCGTGGCGGCGACGACCCATTCGAACGTCTGCCCTATCAACTTTTGATGGTAGTCGCCGTGCCTACCATGGTGACCACGGGTGACAGGGAATCAGGGTTCGATTCCGGAGAGGGAGCCTGAGAAATGGCTACCACATCCAAGGAAGGCAGCAGGCGCGCAAATTACCCACTCCCGACCCGGGGAGGTAGTGACGAAAAATAACAATACAGGACTCTTTCGAGGCCCTGTAATTGGAATGAGTCCACTTTAAATCCTTTCGCGAGGATCCATTGGAGGGCAAGTCTGGTGCCAGCAGCCGCGGTAATTCCAGCTCCAATAGTGTATATTAAAGTTGCTGCAGTTAAAAAGCTCGTAGTTGGATCTTGGGAGCGGGTGGGCGGTCCGCCGTGAGGAGAGTCACCGCCTGTCCCCGCCCCTTGCCTCTCGGCGCCCCCTCGATGCTCTTAGCTGAGTGTCCCGCGGGGCCCGAAGCGTTTACTTTGAAAAAATTAGAGTGTTCAAAGCAGGCCCCAGCCGCCTGGATACCGCAGCTAGGAATAATGGAATAGGACCGCGGTTCTATTTTGTTGGTTTTTGGAACTGAGGCCATGATTAAGAGGGACGGCCGGGGGCATTCGTATTGCGCCGCTAGAGGTGAAATTCTTGGACCGGCGCAAGACGGACCAGAGCGAAAGCATTTGCCAAGAATGTTTTCATTAATCAAGAACAAAAGTCGGAGGTTCGAAGACGATCAGATACCGTCGTAGTTCCGACCATAAACTATGCTGACTGGCGATGCGGCGGCATTATTCCCATGACCCGCTGGGCAGCTTCCGGGAAACCAAAGTCTTTGGGTTCCGGGGGGAGTATGGTTGCAAAGCTGAAACTTAAAGGAATTGACGGAAGGGCACCACCAGGAGTGGAGCCTGCGGCTTAATTTGACTCAACACGGGAAACCTCACCCGGCCCGGACACGGACAGGATTGACAGATTGATAGCTCTTTCTCGATTCCGTGGGTGGTGGTGCATGGCCGTTCTTAGTTGGTGGAGCGATTTATCTGGTTAATTCCGATAACGAACGAGACTCTGGCATGCTAACTAGTTACGCAACCCCCGAGCGGTCGGCGTCCCCCAACTTCTTAGAGGGACAAGTGGCGTTCAGCCACCCGAGATTGAGCAATAACAGGTCTGTGATGCCCTTAGATGTCCGGGGCTGCACGCACGCTACACTGACTGGCTCAGCGTGTGCCTACCCTACGCCGGCAGGCGCGGGTAACCCGTTGAACCCCATTCGTGATGGGGATCGGGGATTGCAATTATTCCCCATGAACGAGGAATTCCCAGTAAGTGCGGGTCATAAGCTTGCGTTGATTAAGTCCCTGCCCTTTGTACACACCGCCCGTCGCTACTACCGATTGGATGGTTTAGTGAGGCCCTCGGATCGGCCCTGCCAGGGTCGGCCCATGGCCCTGGCGGAGTGCTGAGAAGATGGGCGAACTTGACTATCTAGAGGAAGTAAAAGTCGTAACAAGGTTTCCGTAGGTGAACCTGCGGAAGGATCATTAATGGAAAGGGCACAGACACGCACGCGCACGCACTCGCGCGTGCGGGGCGAGCTCGGCACGAGGGTGGCCCTCCGCGATCCGCTGGGGTTGCGGGCGCCGTGGTCCCTCGGGACTCCTCCTCGTCGCCGTCGCCGTCTTTCCCGCGTCGCCGTCGCCGCCGTCCGTCCCTGTGTGGCCGCTCTCGCACGTCGGGGCCGGCATAGGAGGAGAGGCCCGCCCGTTCCCGGGGCGGCTGTGCCGGTGAGGACCTTTCCCCCGTCCCGGTGTTTCCCGCGGCCGCGGACGGGTGAGTTGGCAAGGGGGCGCGAGAAGAGGAGGAAGGAGCGGTAGAGAGGCCAGGCCGGCTGGGATTGCGTGGCCGGCCGGCGTTGGCCCGGTGGGTGTGGCCGTCTGCGGCGCCGTCCCCGCGGCGCCCGTGCCGCCGGGTGGGTGAGCCGGTGCCCGGGTTAAGGCATGTTGCGGGTGGGTAGTGTCGCCCGCCGGCTTGCGGGGGCGGCCGCGGTGGGTTCCGGGTTCCGGGCCCGAGTGGCCGGGAGCGGATGGGCGCGTGCCCTCTCTCCCGCTTGCTGCCGCGCGGGCCCGCGCGCCCTCCCCGCCGCGGTGTCGCCCCCCGCTGCCTCCGCGGACGTCCTTGTCCAGATCACCAGCTTCCCCCTGCCCCCGCTCCGCCGACCCCGCCCGCGTCCGGGCCCGCGTGGCGCGTCGCATTCCCCAGCCGCTGGGGGCCGCCGCCGTGTCCGCTTTTCCCCATCGGCCCGCCTCCTCCGTCTCCGCGCTCGCTCCCCGCGTCCCCGCGCTCCTCTCCCGTTCTGCGCCACCCGCGGGGCACCGCGACTCGGGCCACTGCCTAGCCTCGACTGTGCGCCCTCATGGCGGTCCCCTTCCCCGCTGGCTTTCCCGCACTGGGCTCCTCGCCTGTCGGTCGGGGGGGGGGCTCGGCCTTGCCCGTGTGCGGCCGCCGTCCTCTCCCCCTCTCGGTCCGCCTTCGCCTTCCCCTCCGCCCCCGGTCTGGGGCCGGCTCCCCGCGGTGGCACCTTACCCCGCCTCTGGCGGGGTGGCCCCCGCTACCGGGCTTGCCGCGTCCCGTGGCTCGGTTCCCCTCCGCCCCCCGTGTGGTTGGGGCGGTGGCGGCGGGTGGGGCTGGTGGTGGTGCGGCTCGGGGGGGGGTGGGGAGGGTGTCTGGCGGCCGCCTCCCGGGCGTCGCTGCCCCCCCTACCTACCTCGCTCGTCCACCCTCTCGTGTCCAGGTACCTAGTATCGCGTTCCGGCGCGGAGGTTTAAAGACCCATCAGGGGTCGCCCGTCCATCCAAGGGGTCGGGGTGGCGGGCCCGTGGGGAGGCCCAGACTCCGCCCCCGTCCCGGGTTCGGGGCGGCCCACGCCCGCTCGCGGGCGGGCCGCTTCTCCCGCAGCCCGGGCTTCGGGGGTGGGCACCCCCGGGGCGCCTGTGGGGTCGGGGGCGTCTGAGCGCCCGCCCGCCGCGCCCCCCGCGCTGGCGTGGCCGTGGTGCCGGGCGTCCCCGTCCCCGTGTCTTGTCTGTCCGACCCCCTCCGTGTCTCGTTCTTGTTCTGTCTCTGCTGGCCGGCCCGAGGCGACCCGCCCGCGCCCTCCTCTCCCCTCTCGGGTCTGGGGGTTCCTGGACCGGGAGAACAGCGCCGTGCCAGCCGCGTGTGCCCCGCGTCGGGCCATGCCCCGATTCGTACGACTCTTAGTGGTGGATCACTCGGCTCGTGCGTCGATGAAGAACGCAGCTAGCTGCAAGAATTAATGTGAATTGCAGGACACATTGATCATGGACACTTTGAACGCACTTGCGGCCCCGGGTTCCTCCTGGGGCTATGCCTGTCTGAGCGTCGCCTGACGATCAATCGCCCCCCGGGGGTTGCCTTGCCCTGCGGGGTGGCGCGGCTGGGGGTCTCCCTTCGCAGGGCCCCCTTTCCGGGGCCCTCCATCCCCCTAAGTTCAGACTTTGGCGGTTGTCACTTCGCGGTCCCGTCTGGCTTTTAGAGCGAGCGAGCGAGCGGTCATCCTGGGGGGGTTGGTATCAGCGCAGAGACGAGCCCGAGGCCGGGTCTTGTCTGTCCCGGCCCCCCGCTGTGTTCCGTGGTGCCCGAACTGGGGGATGACTTTTTCGCGCCGGGCGCTCGAGTCGGGTCTCAGGGCGGCCCCGTGCCGCGGCTGCCGGCTGTGA